>NW_015151261.1:162710-165471 GCF_000732505.1 Cyprinodon variegatus | reverse complement strand
CTTCTGATTGGCCCAAAGCTTGTAGCGGCTCGGTCCAACATGGGATTCAAAAAACACAGAAGAGATCCACTGCGGTCAGGACAGGCCTTGATCATATGGAGAATATTTCTGCAGAGGGTTCTTTTCCCTCAAACTAGGCCTGAAAACTAACTGACCAGAGGAACATCTAGAACTAGACCAAGTCACATCGGAAAGCTGTTTCTAACAGTCTGTTCCTCTCACAACCCAAATCACTACATCAGTCCTGTCCTCTGCCTCAAACTGGTCAAAAATCAATTACCTAGCGTCATCTTTCTACCTTTTCACCAACATCCCAGAGACCAGTTCAACTGATGACCACCACAAGCTGTGTCTCTGTTCATTGTATCCAATTTGTCCCCAGCAGCATCGTCCTACTCTAGATCAGGCTTTCAAACTTTACTCCACCAGAGCTGCTATGCTGCAGCTTTGAGTCACATCTCTTCTCCATCAGACCTGAATCAAAGGGCTGAATTCCCTCATCAGTCATTCAGCTCTGCAGAGGTCTGGTAAAAGGCTGTTTGTTTGATCCTGGTGTGTTGAAGGAGAGATGCATCTGAAAACTGCAGAAACACTGCTGTAGAGGACTGGAGTGAGAAACCTCTGCCTTAGACAGCTTATAATCAGCCTCCACTACAGCCGCTTCTCTCTGCCTGTAGACTTTAAGTTGAGCTCAACTCCACGTTTAGGGTTTAAGTTTGACCTCCTCCGTTGTCCTCAGCAGCGATGTCCAGCTGTTTCATTGGATTCGTTTGCCTCCTTGTGGTTTTCAACCAGGATTCATTTTCTGTCTTCTGGTGTTTTTATTTGTTTTTTGTATGCTTGCCTCCACTCTGTGTTTCATCTTGTTGAACATTCTTCTTGTTCTTCTATCAATCCTTTGTTTGTGTTGTCTTCTGTTAGCTGGCAGGCTGTCCAGCTCTGATATTAGATGTAGAACATGCTAGATATGGAGGTAAATCTGTGTCGCTGGGATTTGAATTAAAAATGCCACTAAAATTTAAATGTTGTATGTTTGTACTTGCTGTTTCAGTGTTAAAATATATTCAGAACACATTTTTGACCTAAAAAGAAGTTCATTGAGAATTAACTTCTTTTTAGGTCAAAAATGTGTACAAACATACAACATTTAAATTTCAGTGGCATTTTTAATTTAAATCCCAGCGACACAGATTTACTTTAATAGCTAGATAATTTCTGCCTTAACCAGCTCTCATGTAACAAACTATGTTGTCATGCCCTCAGATGTCTGTGCTAAAGGAACTTCTTAAAATCTAAAACTTAAATCAAAATCTAGCAGCGGGGAAAAGAAAAGCCACAGTGCAAGACGCTACTTAAGGCATCCCTAGACCTGCCAGACTCCTTAACATCTTAAAAAAAAACTAAATCTAGCAGCGGGGTAAATAAAAGCCACGGTGCAAGACGCTACCTAAGGCATCCCTAGACCTGCCAGATATGAAAACAAACAATAAATGATATCTAGGTGAAATTCGTCTTCTTAAACATCCCTCTCACGACAAGGCCTCTTCCCAGGGAGCTCCTTTTCATCGTCTTCCTCTCTTCTTCTCCTCCTGGAGACGCGGTCTTCTGGGCACTCCAGGGACCCCTCTGGCTCCTCTTGGTTCCATGGAAGGCTGAAGTCGGGGGAAATCCTCTGGGTGAACTGAAGATGTGGGGGAAGGTGGCCATCGTCTTCATGGTCTTCATCATGATCTTCTTCCTCAGAGCTTGTAGTGTCAGGAGACTCACCAAAAATAGCCCTATAATTATTCTCATAAGTATCTAACTCCTCCTGCTCCCCCACTATTACATCTAAGTCTACCTCATGCTCCATCACCAACTCTATGCCTACAAGCTCTACCGCCTCCTCGTGATGCTCCAGCACCAACTCTATGGCTTCGAGGTCTATCAGCTCCTCATCATACTCTAAATTCACCACTAGTTCTCTGGATTCTACCTCCTCATTATCATCCTCACTGTTAATGGGGTATGCTACTGTCATAGTAAACTGATTTATATTACCCTCATCCTCTATCCAGAACTCGGGCTCTGGGTCAGGATCAACTGGAAGCACGGCGTCAGGAACTGTGAGGAAAAAAAGTTATCAATACAAAAATAATTAGCTCTAAATGGTCCATTTATTTATTTTATTTCTACCACGTCCCCTGCAGTTAAACTGAACTCCAACTAGGGGGCACACCCCCCCACTTTGGAAACTAAAACATTAAGATTAGTTCAGATTAAAGGACATTTTAAACTGTCAGTAAAAATTGTTTTCATTAAACACATACTACCAAATTAGAAATAGTTTCGATCTATTAGATAGATTTCTTTAAAAGAAAAAAAAAGTTTCATTGGCTGATTTGGTAACATAATCATCAATCTTTGAATTTCATTCACTATAATCAGAAAATTATCCTAATTAACAGAAATAAAGGCTTGATAACATCAAGCTTTAAATTTCAGATCTATAATTTCTCAGTTTATCAGACCCCCTTCTCAGTGCATCCTAGAGTAAAAATAAAAAAACTTTTAAAATCAACCATTTTTTAATACCTTCCATTAAAGTTGAAAATATATGCCATCTCAAAAAGTCCTGAAGTTATTTAATGCATTCTACCAAGGTATCCATGGAGACCAATATGTTTACCACAGCATGTTTTAAAAAAGACCTTCCTTTTCAAGTTCAAATAATTAAAAAAATCCGTTTTATCCCGAAATATTTTTTTGTATTTTTTCAACC
>NW_015151261.1:159529-161885 GCF_000732505.1 Cyprinodon variegatus | reverse complement strand
TTAGCGAATCACAGACTGCAGCAGTTCAAGCTTCCAGGTCCAGGTTAGAAAGGATCGGTTAAAGATGGCTGACACTTGAACAGGTGCTCCGTTTCCATGGCAGCGGGTGTGCGTGCGCACGCGCGCGTGCGTGTGTGAGAAGCATTGGAAAAACTTGCTAATTGCAGCTAATTAGCGACAAACAAATCCCGTTTTTTGTGCAATAATATAGTTTTATCCCCACCTAAAGGTGAGTGTTGGAGCTGTTTATTCTTTATTTCTTTATCCATTTCAATTGTATTAATTCCTAAACTTATATATTTTTTGTATTATTTACAGACTTTATTTATAGGTTAAGTGTTGAATTTTGTGTAGTTATTTTTTGTTGTATTATCTTTTTTTTTCTTTATTATGTAAAACAGGTCGAAATGTGGGCGGTCCACTTTCTATAAATGTAGGAGCCTGGCAAGGACCAGCAGGCATTTGGGTTAGGGGCCTATGGGTTTTTACCAGTGCAAGAGAGGTGAGAGAGCAAGGGAATGTTTGAACTCTGTAATGTTGCAAAAAATATAGTAAATAAATCAACTGAACATCTACAAGATTGGACTTCAACTTATTTTGCCTGCGTGAAGAAAACGTGACCCCAGTGCCTAAATAGTGGCTTATTGGAACTTTATTGGATGTTTGGTTTGACAAACAATCGCCACTATAGTGAGTTCAGTCAAAGCTGCATTTAATGAGGCAAAGGAGCGAGCGAAAGCTCACTGGCCGCTTTCTAAGCTTTTCTACTTGAAATATTGAGCAATAAATCTGAATTTAGAAAGAAATTTCAATCCGAATGAGAGAGCTGTTTTCTTTCCCAATCGCCATTCAGTTTTGCATCCATGTACACACCCATTCAGTCCTTTGGAGTAAAATAATCTCCACTACATATGTCCAGTGGTGGATGAAGTACTCAACAGTAGCACTTGAGTAAAGTATTGATACTCATTGTCTAATCTTACTTAACTACAATTCAAAGTTACTCAGTCAAGTTGAAGTATTGAATTTTCAAAAATATTCAAGTGAGGGTTCAATAAGTATTAGTATTAAAAAATACAAGCAAAATGTTATATCAGTATTTTTCTGTTTAATTTTCAGTCTTTTTAAAGAACTTTGTAACTTTCAGAAACCACCTGATGTATTGATGCGTCGAACCACCTGCTACCAATTCTACACCACTTGTAAAAAACTTCAGCATAAAAATGACACAGAAATAAAGACAGCTATCTTGATTATTATTTATTATTCAAAAACAAACCAAAAAGAAAACAGGAGAGCCTTGATTCTCCTCAAACTGTAAAAGTTTTATGTTGAATCTATTGCCACAAAGAAACTACAACTCTGATTTGAGAACTTATCTGAACAACCGGGCCACATGGCAACAACTAATGCCTTAATAAAATGAATAAACTATCAATAATATCTGTCCTGAGTTTCTCACATTTGGGGAATGTCATGCTAATCTCTAAACCAGTGGTGTCCAAATTCTTGCATTTCAAAAAAGAAAAAAACAGCAACAATTGATTAAAAAGCTAAGCTGAGCCAAAAGCAAGAAGTATTGAGCAGCTTCCTGGAAATGGAGTAAAATGTTATAAGTACCAGCCAAAAAAATACTTAAGTAAAGTAAATATACTCAAAAACGTTTTTAAGTACATTAATCAAGTAAATGTACTTTGTTCCTTTCCACCCATGGTAATAACATGATGTGGATTAATTCGGTAATTCATTAGAGGCGCTGCATATAAAGCATTAGGGCTGAAGCTCTGCTTTGTCTGCAGTGATGTAGGCTGGAAGACCAGTTCTTCATGTATGGATGCTGCAGCATCATGTATTGATGGTCTTTTCTCTGACTCAGTCACATGTGGACTTGCTCTTGAACACCGAGACTCTGGATTTTATTTCAAGACTAAAGCTGTGGAAAATATTCTTTTTTCATCTGAAATGTGATCATTTAAATAACGTAACTCAATGCTAGTTTTGTAGAACTGCTAACTTGATGCTCATTCCAGATTTTCAATGTGACTTCAGATGCATGAATCAATTTGATGAAAACATTTTCCTAAATTAACGATTGAATATATTTACTGCAGAGAAGATCATTGGGGCTCCTCTTCCCTCCATAAAAGATATTTCATCCCAGCGCTGCGTATCCTGAGCCCGTAACATTATAAATGACCTCTCACCCCCCCACCATGGACTGCTCTCCCTGCTGCCCTCTGGGAAGAGGCTTCACAGCATCCAATGCAGGTCCAGCAGATTCCAGAACAGCTTCTTCCCCACTGCCATTAGACTGCTGAATGTTGTATAAAATGGGGTTAAAAAAAAAAAAAAAAAA
>NW_015151261.1:130171-158115 GCF_000732505.1 Cyprinodon variegatus | reverse complement strand
TCACACCTTTTATATTATGCCCATATATGCCACTGCTAGAGAACGAACACAAGTGCTACTCTAATGTCTGCCTGCATTAAAGAATATTCACTCACCTCAGCATAATAAATGCTTAAAGTGGCTCCAACAGCAGATTAAACGAACCCCTATTCTCAGTTCGATTATCATCAGTCAGTTTGGATGGATTGAACAGAAGTGATATTATGAATTTAACCCAACACCATAAAACATTACAAAAAATACATAAAAATACACATATACATATGCTGCGGCACTATTCTGGGGGAAGAAAAACTGGACCGCTGCTTCTATTATCAATGAAAAAGTGGGGCCTGTTTTCACTGCTTGGTCCTGTTTCTCTCCAAGACATAGGGACTCAGCTTTTACTCTGACTAACTGTATGTGCTCTCTTTCATACTTTCTGATATTATAACTGACTCAGACCTCATCAGGTTGACTGTTTCTTTCCTAGAAAGAGTCACTAATGGAGCTAGTTTAACTTTACATTTTTTAACATAGAAAGTATTCATAAATCGGTACTTCTATGCTCTTTATCTATGTCTGCTTCCCTGTCCTTGAACCCCCAGTCAGCCTCGGCAGAAGGCCGCTCACACTGAGCCTGGTTCTACTGGAGTTTTAATCCTCTGGTGTTGCTGAATTCATGCTCGGTTTGAGGGATTGCTGTAGAGTCCGTGACACAATCCAAGCAAAAGTCCATTGTTACTAGAGAAGCAAACCCTGCAAAGTTGATGACTGAATGCAATCAGCAGGGTCTCATTAGGTTGAAAACCTTTTATCAATCTGACTGTATTTGAGTTGATTGAGTTGTCTTTGTTAAATTAACTAAATTGAATTGAGAAACCTGAAAGGCCGAGTTTACTGATCACTGGAGGTTGCTGAGGAGGAAAAGTAATAATTTGACTCAGGTGTGCTGAAGAAGAGACACATCTAAAACATGCAGGAGAATATTTAACCTTTTTACATTCAGATTAAGATAGAATTGAGATTATAAAATGTATTGCCATGAAATAACCCCCAGAGGGTGCTTTTCTCTAACATTTTCAGGCCTTGGCAGCTGCACAAATGTATTGAAAAATATTAAACAGAAAACTGGAGATTTTCAATGTCTTTTGAAAATAATTAGGATCTTAAAGTTTCCTCTCTTATAGTTATGAAGCGTTATAGCCTACTCATAAAGTCTCAGCTAAATATATAACGTTTAATCAGGAAATGTTGGTAATAAATGGAGCCTACCTTAACTGATGTTATATTTGTAGGGGGAAAGTTTGGAAAAATAAAACCATCTGAAATTGACATTAAGATATTTATTTTCCTTTAGTAATTTTTTATGTATATGTAACCTCATTGCAATAAGTGACCCTCCTCCTCCTCTTCCTCCCCCTCCCTCTGCTCAGGTTTTCTTACTTTCCTCCTGAACTTTCCTCTCAGAGCTCATGTTGTCTCAGCTTTTGGAGAACTTGCTCCTGCAGGATGGACTGAAACACCTCCCCTGTTGAGGGTGCGGATACTTCAAAGAGAAGGGGCGTGTTCTGTTTTCCTGTTCAAAGAGCGCGCAACCTGCTTTTCCCCATCATGGAAGAGGACGAAGGGCATCAGGAGAACGGGATCCACGTCTCTAAGGACTCGGACCGACAGCAGCGGCTCAGGCTCTGCTTTCTCAACGAAATCCTGAACACAGAGAGGGACTATGTCCGGACGCTCCTCTTACTTCAGTCGGTGAGTTTGACCTTTGACCTTCTCCTGTCTGAGTGAATGGCTGCATATAACTTTCTCCTTTTTTCACTTTAACAGATGTGAATGTTTAGGTTTCAGGTAATATTAATAAACAGATTAAATTGATGGAACTGTATGGGGTTCCATTGAATCTTTATGTATGAAGCGAGCTACTAAATAACAGGCTTGGACTGTGTGTGTCTGTATATATATATATATATATATATATATATATATATATATATAGAGAGAGAGAGAGAGAGAGAGAGAGAGAGAGAGAAAGAGCTTTATTAGGTTCAAGTGTTTGTCAATGGAATCCTAAAATCAGCTGCAGTTGGTCACAAAGTGGGAAAAAATATTTCAATCTTAAAAACTCACATGGAAAGAAAAGACAATTAGAGTTTTATTGAAATAATTACTTAAGTCTTTGGCACTCAGACCTCGGCAGGAAACATTTGCACAAAATTTGCTTTGATATGCATAAACAGGAGTAAATAATAGGGATGTTTCCCCCCCAGGCCTGAAACTGCTGGTGGAGAGGAGATGGATAAGGTTGGTTCAGTCCATGACTACTGGTTGGCGTGACGGTGTGCTTGAGCTGCATGAAGAAATCCGGTGGGCTGCGCGACCTGATACTAATGCATCACTCTGGGACCTGGAGAAGAGAGGTCCAGTTGGATAACACAGGTTGAGTAAACCTGTCCATGATGAGCAAGCATGAAGCGACAGTTGAAAGGAAAAACTCCCCTTTGGGAAGAAAACTCTGGCAGAACCAGGCTCAACATGGCGGTCTTCTAGCGGACCAGTTGAGATGAGAGGGGGATTGCAATAAGAGTCCAGCAGGAATGACGCTCTAATGAAGCTTTAGCTACGATGGTGGAGAAGGGGACTGAGGTGGGTTGAAACGGTGTCATCCGAATAGAAGTCAGATTCAGCGCAACAACTGCTTGTTTACTACTGTAGGCGCCTTCTATTAAATGTGGAATGGATTCGCTTTTAAGATGAACGATGGATGCTGATTGGCCTGTGACGGAGGCGAATAGTAATCATTTCTTCAGCTGAACTTCCGCTTAGGCTCCATTTCATTTTTTGATTGAAAAAAAATATGAATATTTTTCTGAAAGATCTACAAGGAATTCAATGCCTCTATTCAAATACAGTCAATGTTGTTGCTCAAGCCTTTTAATAAACAAAGAAAAACGCAGCTTTCTGTTTAAAGGACATGAATTTGGAGTTAAACGAACTGCTGATAACCCAATATGGTTGAAAGGTTTAAAAGTGTGATTACAGAGATTTTATCTAAACCTACAGAATAAAAAAGTCAAATTAAAAAAATGTTTCTCCAGGTTAAAAGAAAGAGATGACTAGATGTTTAATGCTTTAAGCATAAAATTCTGCTTTAGAATAATTCAAACCAAATACCAAGTTTTTATTGCACTTCTGTGTTCAAGATTTAGGATTCTTAAGTGTTTAAAAATTACACAGTCGTGTTCAAGCATTTCATAGATGGAAGGAAATTACAGTTTTTCCAAAAAATGTTGTTTTAAAAGTTTTGGACTTAGAATGTCTGTAAATATTCAAGAACATGGTTCACTACGGGTTCTTAATTTGGAGGGCCAAGTATTCAGAAGAGCTACAGTAAGTTCACCCAACAATAACTTTTTACAAACTTTAAACAAACTCCTCCACCTTCTCTTTCCTGTCCCATCTTGCGTCGTCTATCAGAATAGGTGCATCTTTAATTCTATACAACAAAGTTTCTGTTAAAAACACACCATTTAAGACGATAGTCAAAATCCACATTTTGATCAATAATTTTTATCAAAACCATTCATTAAACATGATATTCTTGTCAAAGATCTAATGTTTTAGAAAACCAGAGTATATGACTTCAATACAATTCAATTCAGTTTATTTATATAGCGCCAATTCACAACATGTCATTTCAAGGCACTTTACATTTTATACAGTCAAATTGATTAAAGGTTTTCTTTCTAAGGAAAACCAGTTGATTACATCGACTCATTGACTCAAATGCAATCCCTCACACTAAGCATGCTTGTAGTGACAATGGAGGGGGAAAACTCCCTTTTAACAGGAAGAAACCTCCAACAGAACCAGGCTCAGTGTGAGCGGCCATCTGCTGAGGCCGACTGGGGTTCAAGGATAAAGAAGCAGAGATACAGAAATAAGCAACTGTAAAAGGCTGCCCCGTCCAGGAAACACAAAGCCAGGCAGACGAGAGGATGAAGAGAGCACATCCAGCCAGTCACAGCCAGAGAAACAGGACTACACTGAAAAACAGGCAGAGCTCGAACATCTATAAACAAAGGTGTTGATGAAAGCAGCACAGCTGATATTTCTCTCCAGGATGGAGTCACAGCCAAACAGGAAGAAACGAGGCAAAGCTACTATGAGAAAAACCAGAGAGAGCAGAACGTTAGGGATTGAACTAACAGATTCTGCAGAGTGGGAGAATAGAGATAGAATGAAGCAAAATGATGAAATAAGGGTCCCTATGTCCTCCAGAAGTCTAAGCCTATAGCAGCATAACTATAGAGATAGCTCAGGATAACCTGAGACACTCCAGCTATAAGCTTTATGAAAAAGGACTGATATTGTGGCTCATATCTGAGTCGCTGATTGAACCTGACTATGAATGAATATAAATATTGTTTATTACTGTCCCTTATCTTTTTAGCTTTCTTCTTTCCGTCACATGCTATTTTACAACTATGGCCACACCAGGGTCTAAGCTTTTCATAGAAATAATCTTTATTGATTGGGTCACCGCAGGGGTCCAGTGTATATCGCAGCACAAACTGATCTAGAAATAGATGAAGGCTCATTGAAACAAGTGAATTTGTCCTACATCTGATCTTCTGAGTAAACATATCTGCCAATAGAATTAATATATTGGCCTCTAAGATAATTATACTTATATTAAGTTTATGGATTATTTTTGTATTTTTATTTAACCCCATCTCATTCCATTGGCAGACAACTTTGCTTTCCTATTCAAATCCAGTGCAAATACACTTAGATCTTACTTAGCTTTTTTTCACTAATTGAAGTCACAGTGAAATAGGAGATTGATTAGTAAGTCTGGAGGCGTTGAAGGTTTTGGAAGACCCTGGTTTCAATAGCAGTGTTTGGAGATGTAGAAGGTTGTGTGGAAAAGATGTATTGTCTATACGATGACCTTTCTGCGTCATTATATAGTCAACTTTATCTTGGAAGTGTGAATTGCTATTTGCCTTATCTTGCTTTAATACACTGGCTGCACTTTGATCAAGGACAATGCTGCTGGTGTATGATTTACAAGATATGACATGCTGGTTGACACTTTGCAATAATTTTAGTGGATTGTCTGAAATAAAGTTAATAATTAATTCATTTATTCTTTCATTTAACAAATAGCAGGTGAATCAAATCCATATTCTCATGAGATTTTTTCTCAAAAGTCTCATCCATTGCTTTACTATATATTCTTTTCAAGGTTAGGCTCTTTTATGTGATTCCCAGAAAACTCTTAGGTATAAACAGGCATAAGGAAGCTGTTTCAGAAAGAGGGTTAAATGTTCTGAAAGTAATTCTGCTTTGTGATATTCAGGATTTATAGTTCCAGAACTCTGAATCAACTCTGAATCAAATCAGCGCTGATTTAAACATAATTCAGGCTACATACTATTTTGGTCTCAGAAGTCAGTATCTCTGACTTCCAAGTCAGAAACTTTAATGGTGTTTCTCCCAGTGGCTATACGCAAAAAAAACAGCTTCTTACTGGACTTCTCACATTTAAGATGGATGCTAATTGTAAATATTTATAAGATAATATGTTTCAATGCAGTGTAAAAACACGCAAATTTTTTTTTCCTGTTGTTTTTGTTGTCACAGATGCTGCCATGGAGAATGTAAAGAAGAGAAACCGGAACACATTCAGCTGGACAGACGCATCCGAATCAATCAGTTTGTCTAGTAATGAAAGGCAGGAACCAAAGGAGTTGGCTGAACGTCCAAGGATACGCACCATAAGAAGAATACAGAAAACACGATCCACCATGACGGCAGAAGTAAATAAGGAGCCTCAAGGTATGCATTCCTCACCTGTGGAACTTAAAATAATAATGAAGGAATATGTTATTGATCTTAACATATTCAACAGAAAAGCAATTCAGTTCCTGCTCTAATATCATTAGATTTAATGCATAATAATGGCTTCCATGTTCTGATTTCATTCTAAAGTGGCCTGCATCACATATGATCTCTTTAACATTTGTATTAATTAAGTGTATCAAACATAGAATAAAATACAAGATCCTTTAATGTCCAACAGCGGGGAAAATTGAGCAAGGAAACGGCAAAGCAGAGGCAACGAAAGCCCAAAGATTCACACATCACTAAAACAATAGAGTTATGTCAGATAAAGCAACAAGAAAGCTATCTAGAAAGGTCCTGGTCACACTCAGTTGGGAATTTTTATGTAACAGAGCATACGCTACCCTTGCCTGATTATAACGTGAAGAACAAACAGAATAACAGTACACCACTATTTCTGTCATAATTCAAACCCCCATCACCAGCATAACAGGAATTTCTCTGCTAAGGAAAAACTGACCTAATTTTTAATCTAATGGAACGAAATATCGCTGATATTCTGCCTCTGCCATAAAAACACATTACAGCACACATAATTAGTCCTAGTTTCATATAGCAGATGTGTGAGCATCCATGAAAACAGGACACACCATGACATCTCTCAGCTCAAATGTGCCAGAGATGTCGTATAAAATCATTAAATCCTGATACCAAGCAGGGCTGATTCACAGAGGAACTTAAAGTGGAATCTGGGTCTTTAAAACTAGGTAGTTACTTACTGGAGAGGACAGGTAATAACTGCTCTATCAAGGATGGTGATAACCACTTATGTTTCAGGGACTACTGCTTAGAGAGAAGAATTGGCAAGAACTATTTAGACATGCACAAATTAAGAGAAACATCCTTTTGGGCAAGATAATGATGAAATGGTAGCATTATTACTGTCAAAAGCTTAAAAGAAATGAATTTGCATAATAAAGGCCTTTTGAAGGCTCTGTAGCGTCTAATTAATTCAGTTTATTTGCATTGCGCCAATTCACAACACATGTCATCTCAAGGCACTTTACAGAGACAATTCAACTAGATCACACAGTCAAACTCAATCAAAGTTTTCTATCTAAGTAAAACCAGTTGATTGCATTGACTCATTGACTCCAAGGCAATCCCTCACACTAAGCATGCTTTAGTGACAGTGGAGAGGAAAATCTCCCTTTCAACAGGAAGAAACCTGAAAGCAGAAACCGGCCCCTGACTGGAGTTCAAGGAGAAAAGCAGAAGAGAAATCATATATCATATAAACTGTATTATAGTTACTGTCTGCTTCACTGACACAAAGTGGCAAGTCTGACAGTATGTTAATCTGCCTTTAAATTATAGTTTTATATTTCTGTTCAGAGGGGATTCTTTATGTTTAACATATTTCATTGTATTTGTTATCATTTAAATTATGTGCATGTTTAATAATAGGAGAGAGAACCACAATCATTTGATAACCCAGTCGGTTTTATTCTGCAGAAAGACACTTTTGGATATGAGAACAACTCAGGTTTTTAAAAGAACCGTAGTTTATTAATTAATTAATTCTAAGTCAATCTATAAGATCAATCAACATACAATTGACTCTAAACAGCAGCAGGAAATCTTAAAAGGATATATTTTAATGATGAAATAAAATAAGGAAATCCAGGGATGATATAGAAAACATAATATAGAAGTTTTAATGAAGTGTTAAATCTGTACATTTCTATTATGCCCTTTACTGTTGGAGTTGGTATTTAACTGTTAATTCTTAGCCTCTGGCTGGGAAATGTGCCTTACTTTTTGTTGCGTTTAGAGATTTTACTTATTTAAAAAAGCTCCAGACATTGCAGGTGTTTTAACATTTTATTTTTTATTAGCTGTATCATTTAACTTTCTCTTTCCTGTTTTTAATGTTTGGATTACAGTTTTTTTCCTTATTCTGTGGATATTAGATTTTATTTCCCCTTAAAAGATGCTACATAAATAAATTTTACTCACCTACCTCATACATTTTGGTCCAAAAATGAATCCTAGTTTAACTTACTTCTGTACTTATATAATATATATAATATTTATTATATATATTATATATTATATATATATATTCTGCAACTGCTAAAAAAAATCTCTCTTCAAATTAAATGTGCAAACATCACAAAGGAAGTTAAACCAGGAGCCCTTGAGAATCATTGGACAAAGCTCCCAGGAGCCTGGATGAAGGTTTTTATGTTTTGTTTTTGCATTGCTTTTTTTTCTCAAAGAGTTTTATTTTCTCTTGGATTATTTCATTATCATTACCAGTCACAGCATCACTTACAGACTTGTTTACCAGAGCATGGATGATAAGATCCAGCTGTATGTTTTCCTATCCCTTCAGAATTTTCCCTGGAACCTAAAACAGATTAGAAAGTATGAGTTTCCTATGTGGGCGTTCACAAAATATAAGGTTAAAATATATTTGGGTTGATAACATCACAAGAGGCCAAGGACACCGGCTGCTCCGCTGGCATGTGTGCAGAGTAGAGATACAGCAAACATTTAATCAGAGACTGTTTAAGCTATTTGAGTTCGGGGTGTATGGGAAGTGGGAAAAAAAATGTTAAATGTTAATCTTTTTCTGTTAAAGTAATTAAGTTTCTTGCTTAATGAAATTATTGTTTTGTTTGTTTTAAGTTTAAGTGATGACTTAAAAACTGGATTGTGTAGAAAAGCAGAAATTTATAAGTTTGCAGATACCATTCCACACCTTACCTTTATTATTTTTTCATGTTTTTACATTTCTGCTTCTATTTAAGCATAAACCCTTCCAAACTGAAACAAATAACAGACAATCCTGATCATCTTCTACATCAGACTGACATGCAACATTGAGTGTTTTCTTTAGAACCGCTGTAAGACAGACTGCTAGAGGAAATCCTTAACAACGTATAATAAGAAACTTGAATTATGACTTTTTAGTGAGCAGAGGACAGCATGTAGTAGCTGGGGAGAAATCTGTATCTGCTCAGGATGGGCCTGCTTTAAAAGCTGAGCTCCAGAAACAGATGCTTTAATTTACTCGTATGAGGAAATACTGTCAACTTCGATCACATTGCTGCTATCACTGACGTCAAATGTTAAGTCTGGATGTTTTACTCTGACCTCCTGTTGGTGACAGAGGACTGCTGCTTTCAAATTAATGCAGGCGATAACAGCTCCACTCTTCTCTAATATGCTACTCAGAAAGGCTCCAGGGGTGAATTCAGAGCAATGCATGAAGCTATGTATGTATCTTGTTTATATCAAAACAATGCACAATAAACACATTTAAGCTTTGCAGCAGACACCAGGAAAGAGATCACTTGGTCTACTGACTGATTTCCATATCTTTAATATGAGAACAATAACTTTTTATTTCTACTTTGATCTCCTGCTGTCTAGCAAAGCAGCGCCCTCTGCTGGTTAAAGTGGGAAACAGGCCTGCAGAGAAGATTGTTAAAGATAGGCTCTCTGTGTCTACACCTTGTAGCTCTATCTCTCTGGTTCTTTTTCCTGAAAAGAGATTGCTCGAGAAAAACTCTTTAAATACCACTTAATAACTTATATGTATTAAAAAAATCATCAGACATGAAAACAGATTCTGGTAGAAATTGTAATCTTACTCAGATCAGAGAAGTTGCTTAGAATTACAGAAGCCAGCTGCTCACCAACCGGGCTCACTTCTTTGGAAGTGGCCCCGATAAACAGTTAAAAAGGCCTTTTAGACTTCTCCATCACATTTTACATCATACACGTTAGCAGATGATTAGACATCCCTGGCTCCAGCCTTATTAAAATATTACACTTTGTTATTAGCTGAAGGACACCGCTCTCATTCCATCCCCAAATATTTGCCACATACAGAATGAAGATTATAACTGTATATCCGGACAGAGGAACTGTCTTAATTAGATAAACTATTGTGGAAAACATCAGTTCTGACACACAACTAGCAGCTAATATTAGGGAGTAATAAACTCACACATCATCAATGATAATTATCCTTACAAGATCATGTCATTAATAGTGGCAGGTGGTGCATCTGATACTTAGACCTTCAGTGTGCACCCCTCAACTTAATCTTCTTCTTGACGTCTGATTCTAACTATATATGTGTATATGTATATGAGTATATAATAACATCCACTATTAGAGACCAGTTCTAACAGAAACAAATGGCACTGAGGGAATGCACATGCTATTTTGGTAATACAAAGGTTGGTTGTTTCATAAGGGGTTAATATAACCACCTTTCCATTTGAATAAATGGAAGCTTTTCTGTTTTAATGAAAGAAACCACAAGTAGTATTCAAATATGAAATGTAACAAGTGCAGGTATAACTGAGAGGAAGATTAGTGTGAATACAGAGATCATGCAAGAAGCCCATTTAAGACAACCGCAATCCTCTACTCTATAACCACAGCTCCACCACATTTACAGCACCAGTTGCCCTTCAGATTCAATATGCATCTAATTACCAGATCAAATGGAGCATAAAGCATGAAAATAAAATATATCCCACTCACCAGAGATGCCTTTTGCAGGAAGTCTTAGTATCTCAATTTAGTATCAACCATTGAGGCCAGAAAAGCACATCTAAAATGCAGCTTGTGGTTAGCTCAACTTGGCTGTAAACATTTAGCTGTAATTGACCAGTCAGAGGACAGAAAATACTGACATTTGCAGAGGCGGATTTAGGAAATGTGGGGCCCTTGGCAAAGACAGGCAGGGGGCCTCTGTCCTAAGAAGACAAGAATTAAAACAGCCCCATTATACAGATATAGAAATTCAAATAGAATAGACATACATTGTTTGTTCTATGTGTTGTCCCTCGCTTCTTGTCCCTTTTCTTGTTGTTTCCCTCTCTTATGTTTTGTACTCAGCTGACTTTTCATCTGAAAAAAACTAAAGATTTTTTCCAGTCACTAAGCTCACTTAGCTAATTGCTCCTTCCAGTGTTTTCAAAAAGGCAACGACAAAAGTAAATAACCCAGTCCTTCTTTTCACTGTAGAAAAGCCATGATCTGCTTATCTGTTCTCCATTTTTCATTTGTATGAAATAATAGGCTATTTAGCGAAAGGATTTTATCAAAAACATAATTAATGCGCACAAATAAGGAATAGTTTGTAAAATTCAGTTTGATTAAAATCAAAACTCACAATATACTCAAAGGGGATTCTATCACAGGAATCAGGTAAAATATGTTACATTATTAATTTAATACGAAAATAAAAGTTATCAACCACTTACTAAAAATTTTGTTGATTTTTATCAACAATGACTAAAAAAAAACACAATACTACAAAGAATCAATAGTTCATTAAATAGTAAGTTGGTATAAAGACATCAATAAACAAATATTCTTTATAAACAATTTATAAGTTAAACTCAAAACACTCAATTTATATCAGCATAACCCTAATAACTGAAAGTCCAAAACTGCCCGTTCTTTTTATTTTTAATAATAATGTCCTCAAAGGAGTTCCATATCCCCTAAAAGAAAAATAAAGTCTAGATGTCGTCTTTCTTTCCCCTCGGCAGCATCTTCTTGCACCGGGTGGCGTCCTCTGGGTAAAAACTCCGATCAGATTTCTAAATGCCCATTCTGCGGCGCTGGGATGAACTTTGATTGCTGTTTTATCTTTCTTCTTTTATTTTTAACTAGTTTTAACATTCAACCAAAACAAAAACTCCCGCTGCACAGATCTGACAGTGTGCGTCTTCCTCTCTGGTCAAGTCGTGCGCGCCAATGCACACACCCCTTTTTATTAACTAATTTTCTCCACACCAGCATTTTAATCCCCAACATCAGTTTTAACCAGTGGAGATTTGAAGTAATATTACTGATGGAATAATAACTGTTTTACCAGTTTGTTACCAGTACACTTTAATGTACTTATACAAGAAAAGAAAATAACATAGTAACATGTAAACAGAGTGTTGTGGGCCCCCCAGGAATTAAGGGCACTAGTTTTGCTTAATGGTAAATCCGCCCCTGCGTTTGCATGCACCAGTTAGCTGGCCCAATGGGGCAGATCTGAAATCTGATTGGTTGAAGAAATATGAAGTAATATTTTTAAGGTAAGATCAGCCAGCCAGCACTGTTGATCCTGAAGGCCCTGGGCAGATTTGATTGACATAGCAACGCTCTAAGGCTGAAATCTGATTGGACCAAAAATATAGAGACCACATAAATCTAATGGAAGCAGTGCAGCAAAGAGAAATGCTACAAAATGAAGAGAATGGATTGTTTGGGATAAATAATACAGTTGGATATAAGAAAAGTAAAGTTTAGGTCTTTTAGGAGCACTTTTACAGCATTGTGCTTTTTACTTCTACTTGGCAAAAAAATATGAAAGAGTATCACTACTCACTAAGAGTATCACTACTCTTATTTGAGTAAACTTTCCGGCTACTTCTGAGTCAGCTGTGATATTTGGAGGTTGACTAAAATACAGTATCCTGTAATTTAACATACTCTACAGAAACTATAGATTTTGTAAGTTTTAAAACTCAAAAGATGTATTTTGAAGAGTGTTCATTCCACCTAATTCTTTGTTGCCTAATTGCTGAATGCTATATGTTTATTGTTTATCTTATTCTTTAAAACACCAGAATTTGCATATTAATTAATATTTAGTTACATTTTACTTAATTTGCAAAATATAGAATCTGTTCTTATGATTATGGGTAGTGAGTAGATCATTTACTCAGTACTCGCCTTTTCACCAAAGACTTTTTTACTCTTTTTACTTTCACTTCAGTAAAAATAGTAGTTAAAAATAATAGTTTTTGACCCATCACTGCATAAGTTGAATTTACAAAGGTCAATAAAAAAATGAATAACTCAATGGCTGCATGTCCAGAAGGACCGAAGCACTTGTATACCAAATTCTCTTCTCTCTTAATACCTAACATTGTTTTTATGACTTCCTGGATGCAGTGAATCCCTCTCAAAACTTTTATATATAAAATTAATTATAAAATGAACATGTAACTTTAAAAATATGCTTAAAACAGTAGTGGGCTCATGGGGGCACAATAGCTATCCATGGAAAGTCAAAGCACCCCCAAGAAATATTTTGATTAATACTTCTTTATCAAATTCGATATTCCTCAAAATGTGATTGTTGGAATATTTTCCTCACAAAACGCAACCAAATCTAATTAAGAATAGATTTTTAACATATATTTAATTATTTTCAATTATTTAAAGTGTCAAACTATCATGTTATGTGACTGTTCAGCCCCAATTAGCCTGTTCATATATGATTTGCAGTTCTGTAATTTCTAGTATTTCTCTTTCTAGTATAATGTTCACTTGGGGCTTTCACAACCTTGACTTAAATAAAAAAATGTGGGTTTAACAATCATTAGGTTGGACCGTTGCAGAGAGCTTTCCATGATAAATATATGTCTTGAATTGATCATATTTCTGCTTTTAATTTCAACTGATGATTTCTCACACAAACACACCAGCAGTCCCATCATGCTATTAACCATGTATACCTGGGCGAGGCTTGTTAGCAGCGACACCCAAAACTTAATGGCTGTTTCACTCTGTAAGCGAACTAAAAAAAGCAAAAACAAAGCAGTACCTGTTTTATTAGTAAATGTTAGTAAATTGTTCTAAGATGGTAATGTAGAGAGTGTTGGCCTAGTGGTTAGAGCAGTGCGGTTGTGCTCTGAGATGGTTGCAAGGACCCGGTTTGATCCCCCACAGCCAGCTCTCTGAGGCTCTGGGCAAGACCCTTATCACCCCACTGCTCCCCGGGCGCTGCACAGTGGCTGCCCATTGCTCCCCAAGAATTGTTTAAATGCAGAGAGTTAATTTATCGATTATGAGATCAATAAAGTTCAGTTTCTATGTGCTCATCCAGTCACAGGGCTAGGTCTAAACTCTCTTGAGTAAGAGAATGGCGTAAAATTGTAAAATATAACAAAAGGTATCATCTGCTGTAATACGTAGTGTTGAAATCATCTCATTGTACCAGAGATGGGGGATCTGGAGTCATTAAGTCATCTCTATGTCATGTATTTGTTCTGACCAGGTGGGTCCAATCTGGTTTAACCTGTGCAGATTGGACTCACCTGGTTCAGTGGCTGGGTAGAACAAATACATGACAAAGAGATGACTTGTTGACTCCAGATCCCCCATCTCTGTATTGTACATATACAGTGGTAGTAATAATTTTCATACCTTTGAATAACAATTATTTTAAATCTGTTTTTTTGGGGTAGACCTACAAAAATGAAGCCTAGAGGTGTCTCTAATGGGTTAACTCCTCCTAGACCTGTTTTGTACCTGCTTTCATGAAAATTAATGCCCTGGGAAATGGAGACAACAGCCAACAATGCAAATGTATGTGTTCTTTAATGTCTCAGATTTTATTATTTGTGGTTCAGGTTCCCAAATATGATATATATGTATGAGGATTGCGGCCAGTGAAAAAATAAAAAAAGTTAACTGATTTTTAAATTTTATTTCAGTATATTATGAGGGGGAAAAAAGTCAGAATTCTGACTTTAATCTCAGAAGTCTGACTGAATTTTGACAGCTACTAAACATTGTAGCATCAAGCCGTAGTCAGGATTGTGAGATTAAGTCAGGATTGTGAGAAAAAAGTCAGAGTTCTGAGATTAGTCAGAATTGTGTAAAGTCAGAAATTTTATAATTTATACATATTATAAAAATGTATAAATTATAAAATTTCAAAAATCAGTGAACTTTTTTTTCTTTTCTCAGAGTCCCTAATCCTCTTCTGTAGTTATAGTATGAGTTATTATCTCCAAATAATAAAGATCGTAATCCGTCAAAACGAACGAGTTGAACCTGAACTCATCATAATGTTTACCTAACGCTTATTGGTTTAACCAGCCTGTTATCTGGACCAATCACAGAACGAAGGCGGGTGAAAGGCATGACGCGCCCCACCTTGTTTCTGTCACGTGACGGGAGCTTAGGAAGATGGTGGAAGTTTCTTGTTCTTCGGAGTGAGACACCCCAAATACAAACTAAATATCTCTTCGGAACAGGTTGGGAAGACGTTTCAGTGCCGCCAAAACACATTCCACAACCCCCCATTTTGGTCTCGGTAAGGCTGAATTGTTTCTCCTAGCATAGCGGTTGTCGTAAAGATTCCATACTTTGGTATTTTAAGCTGCCGTATCGATGCAGGCCAGCAGGTTTCAGTTAGCCGGACAGAGAGGCTGTCAAACCTGGAGACCAACTGAAGCTCAAGGTGTTAACAGCAGATACAGTGGTTCAGTAGATAAAGCCGTTCATCGTGACAGTTCGTGTTTTTGCAGTCAGAACAGGAATCGCCATTGTAGCTACATCAGTTAGCACTTTCAGAGTTCGAGAAAATTATGTAATGTTTGTCATGTTTATCGGGATACGGTGCCAGGAAAGGCTGGGTTAGCTGTTTCTCTGGGTTGTTTTCTAATAAGAAGATAAATAAGCTGTTTGTTTCCATGTGGTTCAGCTGTCAGTTAAAAACAATCCAGAAATATAAGAGGTCTGGTCCTCTGCGTCATTTCTGACCGTGTTATATACTCCTTAAACAGGAACACAATGCAAACTTATAGGTTTCAGTCTAAACTTTGACTTGATCAGTCTGACGTGAATGTTGTGTTTCTGACTCATTAAGACAATTCAATGCTTTCATCTTTTATGTTCTGTATTTTATTCATTTATACTCCTCTTTAATGGCTGTAGGTATTTATGGTTATCCCCTTCTTTCTCATATTTTGGGTTTTGTCTTTTGTTTTAATTTTGTCTCCTTTACACCTTTCAATATTCACTTAGTCTATTTTTAAACTTAAACCAGTTATAGAAAGGTGACTCCTTAGGAGTGCTTCATAAAACCCGCTTCATTTTTAAGCCAGGCTTAGTTAAACTAGTCAGGCTTTTGTCTCCTTTCCAGTTTCATAAAGCAGGCTTGATCTGAGTCAGACTCGGTAACTATGACTCTGTGAAGTTTGCCTGGTCAGGTCCAGGTTTAGAGCTGACAGAGTTTTAACCATTATCTTTTTTTGGATTGTTAATTCATGAGCTGATTAATAAAATAATCATCAATTAATTAAGTTAACGATTAATCATTAATTAAACTGAGTATAGGGACTTTAAAATGTGCCTTTAGCAGATAGAGCAAGTCATTTAGAGCAGCGATTATATCAAAATATATAAACATTTTCCTTTAAGCTCAAACTTTGTCTTTGTCCTTTGACTTTGTCTGTCAATATGCTCCATTCAGAACTCCTCAAGCGGAAAAGTTTTAGTTTCATCTGGTTTAATTTGGTAAAAAATCTCCCTTAAGGAACCTTTGGCTTTCCGATTGTTAAAAGATTAATCGAAAACAGAGGAATCGTTTTGCTAGATAATCGTTAGTTGCAGCCCTACAGTAGCATAGTATATCAGTTGGGCCTGCATCTTTAATGGAAAGGTGGCCCTATAGTCCATTTGCAGAGGCACCATGACAACAACCTGCTCCGTTTATGGCTGTTTTCAGACTCGGAGTAAAAGAGAAGAAGAACATGTACAGGAGAGATAGAGAGAAACAATCTGGTAATAAATGGAAGAATATGAAGTGCATGTTTTCAGCCAGCTTTTGTCTAATTTGGGGTTTAATAAAAGAGTAGATGAGCAGCCATGTAAGGACAGAAATTTCTCACACTGCGGCTTTAGTTCAGATATAAAATGGTCAAATTTGCAGGTTGTAAAAACGTCTTAGTCTTGTTTTTAATCTCCATGATAAATGCTCCTGCCCTCTATAAATGATGGCATGCGCAAGAAATGCAACTGATCCGTTTTTCATCTATTTATTGACCAAATTACATTACATTTTACTTTCAATTAAATATAAAAGTATTGTTAACATTCAGCATCTCACTGAACAAGAGAAAAGTGTTAACCTCTCTTGTAAACATTTTTGCACAAAGGTAAAGGAGCCTTTTGCACACCTTTGAACTAAACTGCATGGTTTTGCTGCAGGTGGTGGGAGATGTTGGTTATGTTACTTTGGGTAGTTCTCACAGTCTTCAGACAAACTTTGAATTTCATGTCCTTTTGCTCAACATTCATGGAGTAATTTTTGTGCCACCGAACTAAGCGTGCAGTAAGAACGATGTGAATCGTTTAAACTCCTCCAACCTTGCACCAAACCTGTCCTCCACTCGCTCAACTCTGATGATGCGTGCTCCGCTTTATCTCTGCGCTCACTTGGCTACACAGGATTAACTGATGTCATTTAGTTTGCGGCTGTGTTAGACGCTTCCTCACTGGGCTCATCCGACTGTCCTTTATTTATGCTTCTTCTTACTGGATGGGTCACATGATTACACAGACGCTGCAGTGTCTTAGCAAAATTAAGTTTATTTCTTTTACAAACACGGGAAAATTGATGCAGATTATCATAGTTAATGTCACTAATGGTATATGTTCTGTTTATCACTCAGGCCTATCTCTAATCACTACCATGAGCCTCTTATTGGAATCTTGGATTAACGCTTTCCTTTCCTGACAGCTGTATGTTTGTAGGTTTGCAGTTCTTCTATCCTTCTTCTGGATGATGTATTTGGCGATGCTCTGTAAATGTTCAGAGCTTGGTCATATGTAATTCTTCACTAAACTGTTAAACACTCCCTGTCAGCTGGGCTAATGACACGGTTGCTGCTGAAATCAGCAATGCACCATAAACAACAAATATCTCATTTCCAGATGCAGGACTATGTGTAAAGTTGAGCTGGAGGCTCTTTGAAACGTCACAGGAGCATTGTTTTTATTCTTAGTGTGAGTCAGCGGAATGTGGAACAGTATGAACATGTTAGACTTTTAAAACCTGTTCACTGTCTATGATTATAATCGGTTATGAAAAACCCAGGAGGAGCTTTTTAAAACCACAAGACAGTGCTCATGCTGTAGATTCAGACCTGCTTTGGTGTCTCATGTGTTTAAAAACAGGTTGACAATTCAGTAATGCTGCAGAAGTCTTAAAATTGTCAGGAAACACCTCCTTCTGCTGTTATGCTGATTGTTTCATGATCTATTGTAGTCTTGTGTGGTTGAGCAACATTTTTGATATTTAAATATATAGAAAAAACAGGGAAAATTAACAGTTGGGTGGGGGACATGGAAGCAGGTAAAGCCGGTCTTTTAACCCCTTAAGCTTGACAGGCCCGTTATCAGGCGAAGCTGATCTATGTTTGGATAGGGTTGAAACACGGTGGCGATTTTTTTTCACCCACAAACCTTTCAAGAAGAGGCTTTAAAGTTTCTAAAATAACAATCAAAAGAGTTTTTTTTACACAAATACTTTTTGTTTTACTACAAATTAGAGTTAAAGTTCTAGTGACATGTCGTCCTCTGCGCAGCAGTACGAAATTAGGGCTGGGCGATATAACCTTAATTCAATATAATGATAAATTGGGCATTACCTCAATAAGAAAAAAATGCTCTGGCTCCTCTATCAGAAATAAAGGCATGTGCAGGAAATGCAACTGATCCAGTTTTAGTTTTATTTTTATAACTTTATCATTTGAATATATCACTTACTTACATACTTACACTTACTTTAAAATAAATATTAATGTGTTGTACCCATTAAAGTTTAAACATTCAACAATGCCTCATTGAAATGGAGAAAATTTTGACCTCTCTTGCAAAGATTTTAGCACAAAGGTCATGGAGCCTTTTGCACATCTTGGTGGTGGAGATTTGATGTGTTACTTTGGGTAGTCCCGACAGCTTTCAGGCAAACTTTGAATTACTTTTCTTTTGCTCAACTTCTATGGCGAACTCAGCCTGCAGTGAGATCAATGTGCATCGTTTAAACTTGCACAAAAACCTCTGCTGCATGCTTAACCCTGACCACATGCCCTCTCGACTTCCTCTCTGCGCGCTCAGCTTCATCTCTGCTCTTGCTCAGCCCCACAGGATTAATTGAGGTCATTTTGTTAACGGTGTTAAATGCTTCTTCACTGGGCTCATCCGCCATTCTATTTGTTGATGCTTCTGACTGTATGGGAGTCAAGTGATTACACACACTGCTGCAGTGTCTTAAAGGGGCAAGGAATACCTGCCACCAGCGCACGAAGGAAAAGCGATAAAATTTAAGGTATTGTGGAGGATCTTTGTGAATTTTTTTTTTATAAGACCCGCCCTCTCTTCAAAAAAAAAAATGACATTCACAACCCTGTGAAGAGAGAAAGCCTATTAAACATGTTCGAGAGCATGCATAAGCCCATTTCTCCTCATGCACGCTCTGTTTAAATGTGGCTGTTCTCATAGCTCATACAAGCTTACTTTGCCTTGACGTCAGCCCTAACCCTTAAATCCCTCAATCACTGTATAGAGCGGGGACTTTATAGCGAACTCAGTTAACTTCCCGTTCAGACAGATGATCACTACTTTTTGCTCCCCATTGGTCACGTAACTCCTCCTCCACTGCAAGGTGCCTGCGGCATTTTTGTTATTAGTCGCCGCTGTCGGATAGCGGCAGCAGCCACTGTGACAGCAAATCCCATAATCATCACCCAGGTTGTCATAAATAATATAATATGGTACTAAAAGTACTTATTTTCTATTCCTTCAATTTTCAAAGAATGCTAAACTACATCTTTAAAGGATATTTAATGACTTTATTGAGACAATTGGATGCTTTTTAAATTCTCTGTTAAATTGCTTGTTTGAAGGCATCATCGGACATGCTGAGAGCAGTCCAGCAAAATATGATTACACCATTGTTTACGTTTTATTTTCAGCTTATTTACACTACTTGTTTCAAAAAGTGCACACTTGAATAATTTAGAAAATAATACTGATCTGGTGATAAAAATGTTGCAATGAGCCCTGTTTCTTGCAGCCTCACTACAACAGTAATGATTTTCACTCAGAGATGATGAAAAGATCCGTGGAGATTGCTTTTATGAATAATTTACGCTGTAATTTTATATTTTCAGCTTATTTACATTATGTGTCTGCTATTTCTAAAAGTGGACAAATAAATAGAGTAGGAAAAATTTCTTATCTGGTTATCTGATAATGAAAAACTTGACGAATTCTGTTTCCACCCAACCTCTCCTCACTTAAACTACTCTATGTTGAAATGATTTAAGCAACTTTATAAAACTTTAACATTATCCACGCTTTAGTAATACACATTACTTTTGAAGAAGAACAAAATACCTTTTTTTTCTGGCTGTTTTCATGGTATAGTTGGACATTATTTTAATAAAACACAGCATATGTATGCAGAAGTAGCAATAACATGGAAATCAGCACTTTTGTTAGACCAGGTTCCTTTTTTATTACGGGAAAAAAAATGTATTTGGAACGTTTTGGACACTTTGGCACATCTGTGCCAGAGTAACATGCTCGGCTGCCATGCTGTCCACTAAAACTTTGTAGAATAAACATACTTCAACCGGTTCAGTCCAAATTTGTCATTGTCAAGGTGTGGTTCTATACATTCTGATTCTACAGTCAGAGTTTCTAAGAGGTTTTCATGCTGTTTTTCCGTGTTAATCTTTGAAAAAAAATGTCAAGGCTTACAAATTATGATTTTTTTGTTCTGTTTGATCTCACCTATAAATCAGAAATGATGACACCTACAATAGTGGTTCCACTTGAAAATAATCTTTAATGACTTTGTATCATATGAATATTTTTTCCTACACGTCCAGCTTATAACTTAGGAGCTTCTCTTGATTTAATCAGGTATGTAATTCATGTGGAAAGTGCTTCTAAAACTCCGGCTTATGGGGTTAAAAGTGCCTCTATAGTAGATTATCTATCTTAAGAAGGGGAGGGGGGGTGCAGTTAGAAGAGGGCATTTTGGAGTTTAATATTCAGCAAACGCCACGATCAGGCACGATCAGAGCAAAGTTTACCTTGTTGTAGAGCCTCAAAGTCAGCTGTTGCAATGAATTATTGACTGAGATCAAAGCCGTAGTCAGAGTGAAAGTTCCCCACTTTCTCCAACTCTGACGAGATGGAGTGAGAGCATGAATTATTCAGAGACTCGGAGGTAATCAACCAGATTCAAGGACAGGTTTAGGATCTGGTTCCTGTGCACGCCTGCCCTGATTCCCTATTACCATACCTGGCTAAAGCTGCAGCTTTTATGTTATGGGTCACAGTTAAGACAATTTAAGAAGGGGTTGCTGTTTATTCACTGCCAGTAATAAGCTGACATTATATCAATCAGAAAATCTATATTTAAGCTCTATACCTGCCTTGGTCCGCTTTACAAAACCTCCCATGTGCTCCTCAACATTTTAAGAGCTGCAGAGCACATTGATACCAATTAGGGGGGCCATTTCTATAGCACCAAAAAGGAGGACATTGTGCGGCATATCAATAAATTACTATGGTGTACATAAGAATCGGGTAAAGTCACATTTATAGTACAATTTTTAATAGTTTAAAGAGGATGCTTGTGTAGCTGAATAGAACAAAATATTAAAGAAATGTAATAAAGAATTGGTTCCCAGCATTTGCATTTATTTAATACATTGTGATGTTTAAAACGTGACCACCAAGATTAATCTTTAAAGTGCAGAATACCACAAAAATGTGTGGACTTAAATGTTAAAAAAAATCTTTTTAACAAGAAACATACATAATAAAATAGCCTAATATTTTTTTAAACAACAAAAGAGATTGTAGAAAACACATTCATCTACTCTAAAAGTATAGCTTTATTTTTAAGAGCCTCAGTCTTTATGGTCATCCCTTTAGCTATGGGCCAATCACTGAAATCCACTTTCATGTCACAGTCTACACTTCCGTAGGACTAGTGATGTTTATAGTATAGTCCACCTTGCAGCTCTGCACAAGTTATTTTAGCATCCAGGGGCGACAAAACTTTATGTAAAAGCCAACATTGAAGAGTTCCCTGCTGCACGTTTATTACTTTTATGTTAATCCGTACTCGCACGCCGTTCAATTGCAGCTTTTCCTCGACTGCTTACGCTCACATCGCATCGACAAAGTGGCAGAAACCATGGAATGAATCTCCACTACCTTTGGTCATAAATTCACGCTCTTTTGTCCATTCTGGGTTAAACGACGTCCTGGTTTTGACAGGACGCTAACTTTAATGCTTAGCCTCAGTAATTCTGATCCTTGTTTACTTTTGTAACCAATGACAAGCAGATCTTTACCTGACACGCCGCCACTCTTAGCCAATCATGTGATAGATCAGACAGTGATGCATTTTTGATGATTTAATATTGTGCTGCAGCCCAGCAAAAAAATAAAAAACAAAATCTGCTCTACAAGCCTAGTGCCTCATAAAGGAGGACAAATACACATCCGGCTGGATGCAGCACCGGACAGTGCAATAAAAAATCCGGACTGTCTGCCCTAAAGCCAGACATCTGGCCACCCTGATACCAATACATTATTTATATTTGATAGAGATGGACTTAATAATTGGTCTGGGACCAGATGTGGCCAGTGTTGCTTAATGGGTCGCAGACCAAAACATGTTAACATTTTTCCCAGTTTTGAAGTACATTAAACAGGTCACATCTGCCTCAACTTTTCTCCGTTCATAAAAAAAAGTTAAAGGTTTCTGACTTACAATGATTTACAATGTGACTCAACATGTCGGACTAAAAGGACGATAACTGAAAACTACAATCAGCAGGATGTACCTTATCGCTGCCTGTAAGGCGTATAATTAATTGAGCTTTATTGATCCAACACTAGAAAAATGTACCTCTAGATAATATGGATAATATTATTAGTAACGATAATATTGTCTTTTTGTGTCACCCATTCTTCAGAGTATGAATTAAGTTTCCTCAAAACACAGAATTTGTAATCTCTAAAATCTAATCTCCCATGGTGGTGAAGCATATGCATTGCCTGATGGCTCGCACTTATAGTCATTTAGGTGAAGTATATGCCTTTATTTAAATGTCCCACAATCCCTTTATTGTCCCACAATGGGGAAATTCACTCTCTGCCTTTAACTCATCCCCTTGGGGGAGCAATGGACTGCCATTGTGTGGCCCCCAGAGAACAGTGTGGGGTTAGGGTTTTGCTCAGGAACCCAGACTGAAGGTTGTAGGGATCGAACCGGGTATTTGCTACCTTCTCAGAGCACAAGCACACTGCTCTAACCACCAGGCCAACACTCCCCCTTTATGTATTAGGTTTAATATTTCTACTCCACATAAATACAGTACCTGCATGGGTAGGGAGGAAATGCAGATGGATTTATGTTTGTTTATACTACCTGTATCTGACTTTGTGCCACAGAAAGTTTACCCGGGCTGTGCAGATCTGGGTTTGACCTATTTAGACTGGTTCTTGTTGTCCCTCACCTGTGTAGATCTAAAAAGGAGCATTTTAAACACGTTCATTGAATAAAGGTCATTTAGCCATTTAAGACGAAAATTGAAATAAATCGGAACAATAATTTTGAGTGAGGCTTTGGTTAATTGGTATTCTGTGTGTTTGTCAGGCTCTCTTCCCAGCCCTATGTCATGGCCAGTGGAGTCAGCAAGTCCAGCACCTCCAATGGGTACCCCATAAAGGCACAGCTACAGGTCACTGGTAAGTTCCCTTTCAGTTGATTCACTTAGTACAACACATGAATCTGGTATATCACACCCCTGTGTATCCTGGCTGAACCCACTTCTAATCACGCCTTTGAGGCAAATGACATGATGACGACAAGAGACGGGCCCCGCCTGCACCATATATGTGTCCGTCATTACTGGCATTACTCAGTTCTTACGCTCTTCATCTCACTAAGAACACCTCTTGGATTCAGGCTAGCTAGCTTCTGTTGGCTGGCTCTGTTTTTGTGAGGCTACTTGAAAGTAGTTTAAAGATTTTGTTAGTTGGCCACTGCCCCCTGCAGTAAGCAAGCCTCTCATCCGCATGCTAAGTTCAAGTATACCTATCTCGCTTTGTGGTTCGGCGTGAGCACAAAGCAAACAGAAAGGGACCAGAAGACTACTATTTACTCCTGTCCTCAGGGTTGTGGCTTCCTGATTCCCGACAAGGACAAGGCCTGTCGCATGTGTCTTGGTTATCGTTCACCCTCAGAGAGCATAGGTGCAGCCTGAAGCATGTGGGTTCTGTTGCCAGCTTTATTGCTTTACCCTGGAGAGATGGTCTTGAAGTCTTAAAGGAGCTGCTCAGCTCCTCTACAGTCTGGTGCAGAGGGTTGAAGGTGTTGTCCATGATGGATGTAAGCTTGGACAGCATCCTCCTCTCAGCCACTTCCTCCACAGAGTCCAGAGCGCAGCCTAGGACAGAAGCAGCCTTTCTCTCTAGTTTTGTCAGCGTCTTTATGTCCCGCTCTGCGCTGCCAGAGGCCCAGCAGAGGACAGTGCAGAGTAGAGCTGATGCCAACACAGAGACATAGAAGGATTTAATCAAGGGCCTGCTCACTCCAAAGAACCTCAGCCTCCTCGGGAGGTGGAGGCAGCTCTGGCCCTTCTTATACAGGGTGTCGGTGTTATTAGTCCATTCCAGTTTGTTATTGATATGAACACCCAGATATTTGGAACTCTCCACAGTTTTTATCCTGCCCTTGGATGTAAACAGAGGAGTGAGGTGGGGGGTCTTCTCCTGAAGGGATCACCATCTCTTTGGTCTTCCTGGTGTTACGACACACGTGGTCCTTCTCACACAAGTCCACAAAGTTCATGATGACAGATTGATTCCAGCTCATTCCCCTCAGAAACCTCAGATGACCTACCAGTCTTTGTTTTGGGAAACAAATGTGTGCATGTTAGAAAGTGTGACTGCTTAGATCTCGCTCTAATGTGAATGTCTATTGTTAGGGATGTTCTGATCACAATAAATTATCTGTACTTTTCATACTTATTTAATGTGAAATGTTAAAAAAGAAAGCCTAATTAGGGAATTTTACTCGGAGAATAATAGTGAACATCAATAGATATGAGAACTGATCCATTTAAGTTACATAGACCCTGAACAGAAGCAGAGTGTTTGTATGAACTTGCTTATAGCAGAGATGTTTAGTTGCAGGTGGATAAATTCAAATATTTGCTTTTTGGTTTCCGATATCACATAGGGACATCTCTATTTATGATACACATTTTCATTTTGCTAAATAAACCTCCTTTTGACAAAAACATCTTCCTAAGTTCAGATAAAAAAAATTTTCTACATCAAAATTTTGTCTCTCACTCTCACATTGTGCCATTTTCTATGCTGAATCTTTATCCTGTTTTAATTCCCGTATCCTGCCTGTGACTCGCTGCTAAAAAGCCACTTCTGTCTGTTTCAGTGCTATCAGCGAAACTGAGAGAAAACAAGAAGAACTGGTTTGGCCCCAGTCCTTATGTGGAAGTGACAGTCGACGGCCAGTCCAAGAAAACAGAAAAATGCAACAACACTCACACCCCCAAATGGAAGCAGCCATTCACTGTGTAAGTCAGAATAACTGAAGCCTTATGTGGCCCTTTATGACCGCTTTACCTAAAAGAGCCATATACACAGGACTCACTCAGCTGTGCAGAAAGCCTCAACTTTTACTCACATCTAAACTGAAATATTATCAATCTGGTTTAGGGCACTTAAAACAAGTCTATCTATACTGAAAACTTGGATCAAAATCTAGATTTGACTTCAGCACAAACTTTCTCTTGGTTAATTTTAGAAGAGAACTCTAAACTCAGAGTTTAATGAAAATCTTAAGGTGAGGTTTGTAAACACCAATCATATTCTACCTTTTGTTTATTTGCTCCACAGTTGGATCAGGAATGTTAGCCTTGTTATAGAAAACATTGCAGCACAAGGCTAATCTGTTGTTGATCAATTATCCATGCACAAAATAATAATAAAGTGCTCACAATAAGTGCAAGTTTTTAAATTACCCATAATTTAAATGAGGTCATGTTTTAAAAAGAGGCTTGAGGTTTTTTCTTAAGGATAGTTGAAATGCTGCCGTTGCAGCATCTAAAGGCCATTTCCCAAGAAGACTGATCGGACAGTTTGTGTATAGTTGGAAATTTAGAAATGAATTTTGTTGCACCAGGGGTTTTACAGAGTTTCTCAAGACTTTTTCTGCAGCAACATCCAGTTTTACAAATGAGTCACCACATCTAGCTTTGCTTACTTAGTAAGAAAATTAACATTTATTCACATAGTCATGATCCTGATAAAGTCCTTAATATCCTAAATTTAAAATCTTTCCTGAAATTTGCTAGCACCTGAGGAATATTGTTTATTTCTGTCTTTTCTTTCTGGGCTCTGGGCTCTCTTCCTTCCATGTGACAGTTCTTCCTCCAGCTAGACTTATTTTAACTTTGATCTTTCTTGTCCTTTACATTTCTCCCTTCTATCTTCCCATTCCACTTTTGCTCCTTGTCCTTCTCTTCTTCCTGCCTTTCCTTTCGTATTGTGCCCTATCACTATTGTTTAATAAATTCACCACTTGATCAAAAGTACTAAATACATAGAATAACCTAAAAGCAGCCTTCTTGGTTTTTATAATGCACAAAACCAGATTAACAGAAGAGAATTTCTTTTGCATTATTTTCCCACAATATCTTTGCTTTTTTTTTTATCAACAGAAGGAATCTGTAGACAGACTTTTTACATTTTGTAGTATAGAGAGGTTCTTCCAGACACTATTACTCATCAAACTCTGTGCTCAGTGGAGATAAAAACTCACCCAGGTTTTCCAAAGATTGTATTATTTGCCAGATTTTAATCTGATGGGAAAAAACAACCAAATATTGTGCGTTACTTCAAACACATATTCCCTTTTAATGGATTTTTTACTTGCTACCAACATGATCCTACATTTATTTTATCCACTAAACCTTTTGATAGTTCCTCTATAATTTCAAGAGCTCTATGTCATGTGTTTACTAAGGGAGGTAATTGGAGCCATATATTCAGTGTCTTTTCATGGTGCTAGTGAAACAGCTGCCATAGTGTTGGTTATAGACACTCTCTGTCCTTGAATAGCCTCTATTAGTCAGAGGAGCAAAATAGGAAAAAACTATTCTTGAGTGTGAGTGTACATAGCTACAGTTTACATACCCCCCAATTAGAAAATGGTGAATAATAATTAGGGATTGCAGTTTGAATACGTCATAAATAAAAAAAAAACAATTGTGATTATTTTAGAGTGCCAACTCCTTGCATGAGCATTTTAAATTTGGGCCATTGTGTGACCCGGGTAGTGGTTTGGCCGTAATGCCAAAATCAGAAGTAGAAATGAATGTGAAATTTTGTTTTCAAAGAAATGAAGACTGATCTGTCAACAAAGTGATTTGTAATTATTGCAAAATTATCTCCAAACCCAACCTGCTCAGCTGAACTTTTAAAAACAAGAAGTATGTGGCTACAGCTGCTAGTTCTGCCATGAGAACACTTCACCAAGCAAAGCCTGCCTAGTTTGGTAAATGAACGAGCAAAGTCACCAAAGACTGGTTAGCTATACACTTCAATTATATCCTAGAATTCATATTCTTTATTTGGGTACATTTAGCACATTGCACCTAATCCTGCAAGGTTACCTAATTTCTCTGCCCCAACACACCTAATTCTAATTAATGACTCAATGTACAGAACTTCATAGCCTGTCTGGGAGCCGTGTTATATGCCATAGAAAACCAAAAGGACTGCGGCCCTTGAGGACCATTGTTCCCCACCAAGCTGCAAAGAAGCAATAATTTCAGCCATACCAAAAGAAGGCAAAAATAAAATTGAGTGTGGATCCTTAACGCCAACTTCAGTCCTATGCTGGTGAAGATTCTCAGTCCTCCAGGTCATAGTCATTCCAAAAAAGTAAAAAAACAATCCACTGGACTTTGTCTCCAAGTTTGAAGACGTTTCACTTCCCATCCTGGAAGCTTTTTCAATTCAAAATGTCAGAATTAGCATTGAGTTTGAGGCTCTGTAGAGTGGTCTGAAACAAAGCCTTGTTGTGGCTTAGAAAAACATGCAAATTGAACCTGAAAGACGGGTTCGCCCCTCAGGAATGGGGAGTTGGGTTCTTTGTTAGCCTGCAATAGGGCTGGGCGATAATTCAATAACGATATATATCGATCGATAGACGTGTGGCGCAA
>NW_015151261.1:125466-129322 GCF_000732505.1 Cyprinodon variegatus | reverse complement strand
TTGCGCCACACGTCTATCGATCGATATATATCGTTATTGAATTATCGCCCAGCCCTAGCCTGCAATACCCAATTCTGGTCTATGCCTCTGTAAGGGGGTTTGTTTGGGGGGATTGTTGGCCTGGCTGAACAGGCAAGATGTTTTGGTCCCCCGTATGGGCAGGGGGGGGGTTGCGATGATAGCGATTTTTGAAAGCTGAAATCTGAGTCCACCCCCTCTATTTAAGTTTGGCTTTTCTTTCTTAACATAAATGGCCTCCTTCACATTGCCTGAAAACCACCTGTCTTCTTTGTCCAAAATGTGAACATTCTGGTCCTTAAAAGAATGTCCTTTGTCCATAAGGTGTAGATGTACAGCCGAGTCTTGTCCGGAGGTGGTAGCTCTTCTGTGTTGGGCCATCTGTTTGGTTTCTCCAATATGCTCTGATTTTTATATTGGAGAAACCAAACAACTGATTGCCTGCAAAAAGAGAATTACCAGGAAATGGTTATCACAAGAGAGCCCAACCTTAAGCACGTGGATGGACATTACAATGGACATGTATAAAAGTGGAGATTACAGCATTTTTTTAAATCGCAAAGCGGAGGCATTTGCTTTGCATTGAGAAAATTGGGTCAAATACGTTACACCATATATATGAGTTAATTAACTGTTTTACACAAAATGATTGCTCTATTTTGTACATATTTTTTATTTATTTTATTTTATTTTATTTTTTCATCTTTCTCTGTTTTTATGTAATACAAAATATTAATTTGACATTTAGAACAGTCAACAGAAATTGATACAAATGTACATTAAGTTTTGGTTGTCTGATTTTGAATGTCAATAAAAATAATACATTAAAAAAGATCAAAATGTGATTAATTAGATTAAATAGTTATAAATTCAGTAACTGATTAGATTAATTAATTAAAGGAGTAGCCCTAGTAATAATAAATACATATATTGAAATGCTTTGTCTCAACAGGGTTGCCACTCCCTTCAGCAAGCTAGTGTTTCGTGTTTGGAGCCACCAGACCTTGAAGTCAGACTTGTTTTTAGGCCAGGCCAAGCTGGACCTCAGTGAAACACTAAAGGCCAACGACATGAAAAGTAAGTAGTTGAAATGCAGACAGTTGAAACAAACTAGATAAAACAAACTTTTGCATTTTACAAAATAAATGCAAACTGTTTCACACAAAGATTTGAGATGGAGTTATTTTCTCTGTAAGAAGACTTGAGGCCAATTTATGCTTCTGACGCATGGCGTCTGGAACCGTCCAATCTGTCTCTGTGTGCAACCACGCCCCGCGCAGATGTTCTGCAACCGTCGTTGTGCACCTCAAAAAAATCCTGACTGCGTGTTGGACAGTCACAAACCCATGCAGCGGAAGTGCACAGACAATAAGCAGCTGTGATTGGTCCTTGGTATGCCTTTCTGGCTCTCTGTGTGGCTGTCGTTCTCGATTCGGTGCCGTGGCGTGCCATTTTTAAAAACCAAGGAACAACTACAATGGACAACTACGAGGAAAGGTTAATTGAGGAGGTTCAGAAGTACAAGCTGTCGAAGTTCTTGCGAGTTCTCTAATAGGCTCCCCCTTGCGCTTTGGCAGGAAACTGCTAGAAATTCCAGACCGACGGTGCAGAAGCATACCAGCAAAACTGGTTTGCGACCAGACCCAAGCGACATTTGATGTGTTCGGTTGCAGAAGTCTAATCTTTATTTAGCCACATTCTGCAGTTGTGTGTTAGGAAAGGACCAGATACCTTCAGTCCTCAAGAGCCACTGTCCTAGATTATATAGATGTTTCTCTGGTTCAGCACCCCTAGAACCAGTTAAATGCTGGTTACCAGACCTCCACAGAACTTAATGACATCCCGAGGAGGTAACTAAGGTATTAGGTCATGCTAGGAAAACATTTTAGACATGGAAAGACTTAGAAAATTTTTGTTCTACATAGGGCAGAAGGATTTTGCCAAAAATATAAATTGCGATCATTTTCAGCGATTTCCCTTTAAACTAAGCACAAGCATGTAAATGTTTTTTCATGACCTTGAAAGATTGCTTTTCTAGAGCTGATTTTTGGAGGACTGTACTGCAACTCTCTCCTCCCTTCTGTGTGGTGGCAAATCTCCTTCAAGTGGATCACCGCCACCTAAAGGGGTGGAGGCAGAAATTTATCATCTTTTTCATGTTATATCTAATGTTAGTAAAAATTAGTTAAATATGCATTTTTTTTCTAATTTGCTGTTTTATAGAAAATGTTGTTTTTTTTTTGAGTTTTTACTGCACTAGTGCCTCATTTTTTTTTGTCAGTAGGCTGACAGGAAAGGGGGTATGAAAGGAGGATAGACATACAGCAAAGGACCACAGGTTGGATTTATTAACCTGGGTCGGCCATGTCGAGGAATAAAGGCTGGTTTATACTCAGAAACCAGGTCGTCTGTCTGTGTGTTGCGGTTAATGCAGATACGCCCCCACCCCTTCCGCAGACACTCTGGTGCACTTCTCAGAAATTGTAGGTGACCACAAACAGTGCCGCAGACAGGAGGCCTCTGATTGGTCAAATCTACATCCGCTCTTCACTATACACATTTCCTGTTTGAAACCTTACCGGCTTGTTTTGTTTGTATGACTGCCATTGGGGAAAATGACCCGTGAAGATGGACCAGCTAGAAGAGCGAGGTGTGCGAAAACGCTGGGACCCTTTTTCCACCTGGATCTCTGTTGTTTTCTGCTCCTCTGTTGTCGCACAATCTTATCCCTTGCGTATTTCCACTTCCTCACCGCCTCGGCCGTATCTATACCCACAGCTAGTTCGGGATTGTCCCTCTTGCGTTGTGGCGTGGAATCTATCTGGAGCTATCTGCCACTAGTGTTAATTTTAGCAGCCATTTTTAAATTTAGTTTCAGTTTTAGTCCAGTTTCAGCATCGCTTGTTAGTTTTTATCACATTTAGTCGACATCATCCCATTTTTATTTAGTCTAGTTTTAATCGACTATAAGGCGAGCATGTTAGTCTTTATTTTAGTCCAAGAAAACACCATTTTATTCGTTTAGTTTTAGTCAACAAAAACTGTCAATATTTTAGTCTAGTTTTAGTCAGGACATAATTTTAACCTTTTACTTTTTTGTCAGCAGATAATATTTAACATTTCCTAAAAGTATTTCACATTTCAACATTTTCTCTCATCTTTTTGATTAAAAAAAACACAATTTTAAAGAACACATACAGACATGGAAGATGTTCTGACAATATTTGCATATTTATTTTGAACATTGTTAAGGTTCAAAGACACAAACACAAATGCTTGCATTAAAACAAAAAATACACCTGACAAGGGAAACAAATAAATAAAATAAAGTGTCTTATTAACTTTACACAAGTGCTGGCTGTTTAAAGCTAGTTCACATAGAATAATAAAATAAATAGATTTGAGGTCAATGTTGTGAAAAAAAAAACTGATACAACAAAAGAGCTTTCCTGCCAGCTAGTTCACATGGTATATAAAGGTACATTATTTAAGGTGAAAAAGGCATAGCTTGCTAGTCCTGAGAGTCAGCTTTGTATTTGGTGTGGGCAATTAAGGAAGCTTGTATACCTGGCCTGTCATTGTTTCTGGGTGGCTGGTAGGTTGTTGGTGGTGGTGTATCTTCAATCTGGAACAGAAATTAATACAATATCAGGATAGATGCACAGCATAACAGGAATTCCAAGTGTATAAGTAGCATATAGGTCTGTTTTTTTCCTTAACAAAAACTAAGTCTCTGTAAAAACTAAATTTGACAATCCATTTCAAACTCATACAAACAACCCAACTATCATTTTATCCAGGAATAAATTGCAGACATTTTTATTTGTGCATGAATTTT
>NW_015151261.1:114842-124385 GCF_000732505.1 Cyprinodon variegatus | reverse complement strand
TCTGATTTACTCCCAGTTATTGTTTATTAGTGGGGATTTTCGTCTCGTCTCGTCTAGTTTTCGTTCGCTGAAAAATGTGCGTTGACGAAAATATTTTTGTTTAGTTTTTGTTAACGAAATTAACACGATCTGCCACACACTGCTTCGGGAGTATAACCAGCCCTTTAGGCTTCCCTACATGGATCGGGCTCGCTAACCACTGCGCCACCAAAGCACGCCCATTACCAAGCCCTTTTTATGTGTGCTTTTGATCCAACCGCACAGTTTTCACTACTATTGAGTATTTTGTGCTGTTCTGGTTTAAATCTTTACAAACTTAAAGTCTCTGAATGCGTTTCCATGGCACCATAGAAGTATCTGCTTTCTAAGAGCTGCTTAACTTTGAGGAACATTTGGTCAGAGAGTATGAAATAAAAATGGTTTCCAGCAGTTGATAGAGTAACTAATCTCCTTGACTCTCAGCTGTAGAAGTCTGCTAGCTATTGCATATTGCATGAAACTGTGAAGGATTTGCTCTAGCTCTTGTGTAATGGAGCATGTTTTGGTTGTGTTCACGGTCCTAAAGCTTCTGCCCATTCTTGTTATGAGCTGCAGGGTAGTGCAGCTGTATCACTTAGAGTCAAATCATTTTTTTGGCACTAGATTATCAGGTTCAGAGTGGACTAATCCAGCGAAGGAAGAAGAATCAATAAAAAGCCTTTGATTAAATGGAATTGATCACAGTTGTTAAGCTTTTTGTTGTTTTCCACAGTCTCATATGACTTAATCATCTTTGGCTCATTAAGATTTCTTCCTTTTGCATCATTTAATCCGTTCCAGTCGGGCTAATGAAGGTAAATTTGGAACACTACTTATATGCTGATTGGTTTCATGGCAAAGCAAAAAAAAAAAAACTACAGACTGTCAAAATAACTTTTTAGTCCAGATGATGCATAAACTGTACTTTAGTAATGAGCTTCTGATTCAACCTGAGCTGAAGCAGCCCAGTAATCCCTGTGTTCTCGTTTTTACGATGAGGTCCCCAGAGCATGTCTGTCTATTCCTCTCAGAATAGAAAGACATATACCAGAAACCTCCTCATTCAGCCCTATCTGGATGAGCTGTTTTGGACTCCCACACCCCTGCCATCTCGAATGCCACACCCCCATGACCCAAAACCATGGCAGTAGTCAGAGCATGTACAGATTTCCTCTAGAAGCATGGATTACGACATAATATAAAAGCAGGAGAGCTACAAATTTAGGCAACTTAAAAGGGACAAAACACACAATAAGGACAGATTTCCCAGTTGATTGATTAATTAATTAATTAATTAATTAATTGTTAACGACAATAATTAAAATTTTTATTGTAACAGAAATACAAATTCCACTATAATCATCTCAATATAGAGCACAGAGCATTTTCACAGAACAATTTCAATAAACAAACTAACAAGTACACTTATCTGATGTAATGAACTAACCAGGCTGCTACTGACTAAATTGATTTGGCTCAAGCACACAATCAGAATTATTGCAGTTATCCTGTTAAGAAAAGACAGTTTGTGAAGGACAAAGAATTTTATGCATTTTATAAAAACCACCCACTTATAAGAACAGCTGAGGACACAAACGTTAGCTGCCGTGCTACCACCATGTTTACAGGCGCCGGCTTTGTTAGCACCAGTGTTGTGAAGTTGATCCTCTTTGAAATGCTCAGCCTAGAGATGCAAAACTCTCAAGTTGTTTGTTTATAGTTTTTCATAATATCAGACCTTTAACGCCACTCCTTAACATTTTTTTTTTCTTTTATAGTTTCTGAGTTGATACAGACTCTCCAGCTGTACAGTGACAGAGAGCAAACAGATGTGGTGGGAGACCTGTCTGTCCTTCTGGACGGCATGACGGTGGACCCTGAAGTGTTCGCCTCAGCAGAGGCAGACCATTGCAGTGAGTAAAAGTGAAGTTCTCTTTTAACAATGTCCATGGTTAGTGCACAGAGCTGGAGCGAAGAGTTCAGAGCTGGTTGAAGAGGAGGAAGCTGACACGCAGTGCTTGATGGTGCCACAGTGGTTTTTAAGTACACGCCAGTGTTTTATCTACATTTTTCCACTGTTCTCTAAGAATTTGATAAAACCATTGGTGCAAAATCAGGCCAAGAGCTGAGGGTGCACCCGCAACAAAGAACAAAAAACAAAAAACATATTGAAGATGACACAAGAACAGAATGTAGCCATGAGGGCACAAGGTAGAGCTCTCATAACCGGCCACTTTGTTCACAAGAGAGGAAGGGGACTTGGGGCACCCACGGCTGAAAACTGCCAACAGTGCCACAGCTCACTTAGTTTGCATGGCACAGTCGTTAGGCAGAAACACATTCCGGTCCACTAGCGGGCAAAAGTCAGCAATGGCGAGTGTGTGGGGCATCGGCCTGGGTATTAAAAACTGTATCCAGAGGATTCAGACTCCAGTTGGTCGCAGCTCCACCATTTCGTGGGCATAGTAAAATGTCATGCACTGATTGTCATCCCGTTCAGCCTTTTGTATATGCATCCTTTTCAATGTTGGGTCCCATTAATTAATTTGAACCCAGTTCACCATTCACATCATCACAAGGTGATAGTTTCACCGACTTGCCCACGTGCGAGTCCACTGCAAAAAAATGTTAATATTAGTATGTAATTTTTTCTTAAAATAAGTACATTTGTTCTTGAATTGAGGAGGTAAGTGAGACCCTTTGCCAATGGAACAAGACAATTTACATTTAAAATAAGAAAAAACAATTGTCTTATTTCAAGTTCATATTATCAAGTTATTTTATTTTAAGAGTAAAAGTACTAATTTCATTGGCAAATCATCTTATTTACTTACTCAAATTAAGGGTAAATACACTTGATTTAAGATTTTTTTCTTATTTCTTGATTGTTTTTGTAGTGCGTGGAAAAGCCCGGGATACCATAGCAACCATCCAAACAAGGAAGGTCATTACCACAGAAGTGGTGGTACCACTTAGGGGGGCATGATGGAGCTGAACACAGACAGCTCACATAAATTGTCTGAAGCTCTTGGCCTTAACATTAGCCCTGGAAATTCTTATTCTTTATTGGAGGGTTTAGTTAGGACAGACAATATAACAATAGACTCTTACATCAAGAGACAGGATGGTCTGCGCTCACATCACACAAACCGATAATCTAGACCAGCTCACTGCTGTCACTGAGAACGAGTCACGAGTCATGAACAGCGGTGCCGACTTGCTGTCCAGAGATAATCCCTGCCACAAGGAGTGGAAACTCCACAGCAAGTTTTTAATCTAAGTATGGAGAGGTATGGCCTGGCAGGTTCAACTGTAGGCTTTTTCTCGACTGGAACTCCTTACTCCGACACTCTCCAGGGTACAAGAGACGATGCATGCAGAGATCTTCCAGTCACTGTAGGATGAGCCGTGGCAGCTCTGTCTTTGCAGAGATCTGTTGAGGCAGGCATGTGAAGAGATATTTCATCCTCATCCAGAGCATATGGCTCTTTTTTTCCTGGCCTGTCAGAGGGTGAATCTGACTGCCAATGGGGTTCCCCAGAATATTATGAACTTAGCTCAGAGTGCAAGGACTGCCTCCACAAACAGTGCATCTGAGTTATTCTGACATTTCTGCTGGAGTTGCTGGATAACTGCTATTTTTTTCCACTGTGAAAGTGTACCATGTCACTTTTTCAGCTTGTTATGTTGGTTTTTGGTGTGCCAGGGTGCCCGATGACTACGCCCAGTGTGGATTAGCTTAACCCTCCATGGGATTCAACGTGGTGCTCTAGGCCCCATCATGTGCACCTTTTATATTGATGCATCAGGCTGAGCTCAAAATACTTTAACTTTAGGTTAAGGAGGAGGTGTTAGACTGAGGATCACCACTGTGATGTCAGGTTCTTATACTGGGAGCAAGTCCCTCCTCAGTAGCAGACATCACTCCTGCTTCTGGAGATGCTGAGGGTGTCATAGAGCCGGGTTCATTCCTTAACTTAAGATTAATATCTAAAATAAAGCTGTTCTATACAATTTTTAAGTAGTGTTGCATTTATGTTGTTAAATATTCTAGTTTTCTGTTGAGCATCACTAAAGTTAAAGCACATGAATATGTCAACAGATCTATTTTTTTCAACTTTTGCTTGTGTTTCTTTTTTAGGTACATCTAATGGAGAATCATCACAGCAGAATGGGGATCACACTTTGAGGTAGAATTCACATTTTCAACAAACATCAATTAGTGTTAGATTTCTAGTCAGATTTTCAACTTCGTTTGTCTACTGTTTTAATTTTGATTTTTTTTTTCTCTGGACAGGCCAAGTCGAGACAGCTCTCCAGCTTTGGACAGTGTGGAGCACAGATCCTCTCCAAGCACTCAAAGGACAGTTAACAGCAAAGGTTCCCCATCGTTGAGCGGGAAGCCAGTTCGACCACCTAGACCGTCTAGGCCTCCTCCCCCAACTCCCCGCAGGCCAACTGTTTCACCAGGTACGACGACAAACTTGCTCTCAGGGCTCTAGACTAACTTTTTGCTCTGGTTGTACTGGTGCACCTAGGTTTGTTGTTGGCTAGTAAATAATTATCTAACAATCTAGTCATGATGACATTTTTATTTTAAGCATACTTCCACAAGAACTTTAGTTCTTCTATAGCTTTACTGAGCTGGCATTTAACAATTTTTACAGAAAAATGTAAAAATGGAAGAAAACAAGGTTTCATTTCAAAGTCTAAATCAGATGTCATGGATTAGCAGACCGCGGTCCGGATCCAGATCCAACCTGCTGGCTAATCCGGACCAAACCTGATTTAAAACATTCATAAGTTACCACATGTTGTCCAATGACAGTGTCTAACTTCACTTGTGATCACTTGTGATTCACATGTCATACAAATTAGCCAATGAGCTGCTGTCAGTCTGGGTTGCTGCTGCGAGCTACTTTTAAGGGCTGGTTATCCTCCTGCAGCAGTGTTTCGCAGTGAGCTTGACGCAGACATTTTTGATTTATGCCCAGTAATGAAGCGTGGTCTGCACTATACGCTGTGGGTCTAGATATGGCCTAGGCGGTGAGGAAGTGGGGGCAAGTTTATCCGACAACGGAGGAGGGACATGACGGCGAAAAATAGTGGGGATCCAGGTGGAAAAAGGGTCCCAGCGTTCTCGCACAGCTCGCCCTTCTAGCTGGTCCAACTTGACGAGTTGTTTCCCGGTCATAAAAACAAAACATGCTGGCCTCCTGTCTGCGGCACTGTTTGCGGTCACCTACAATTTGGGAGAGGTGCAGCGGAGTGTCTGCGGAGGGGGCGGGGACGTCTTTTTGTTCACTGCGACACCTACGCAGACGACCTAGTTTCAAAGTATAAAGCAGCCTTTAAACACAGCAGGCAAACCTGTGGCAAGCCGGGCGATTGGAAAGAAGGAGAGGACGATGAGAAAAAGAGAGCAGAGAAAGTGTGGACTGCTGGAAGAACTGCAGTGAACTTGTGAGAGAAAAAAGTGAAATGTTGTGCTCAAAGATGACCCTGCACATTTTGAGAATGTTTGGCTCAACCTGCTGCTGTGAAGCAGGATTCTCCACCATGAACATAATCAGAGATAAATGTCGATCCAGGCTCTAAATAAGCAGCTTGATATGTGCTTGAGAATGGCTTTGTCTCTATTCAAATCCAGGTTTTAAGCCTTGCAGTGCAGCATAAAGCCCATTGCTCTCATTAAGCCATAAAAAAGAAAAAAAAAAAACAGTTAGTCCATGTGTTTTATTAAAAAAAGTCAGTAAATTGTCTATATACAGAACTAAAAGATTGTTGTTCTCTACTTCAATAACCATTTAGATTTCAAAATGGAAAAATTTTAATTTTTAATTAAAAAATTCAATGTATAACATGTATGCATAAACACCAGCATTTTATTTCAGTCGAATCGATTAATTTCGATTCAATCTGTTTTTACAATAATAAAAGTAGTTCAACTGTGTTTCAAAATACTCATGTATTTTAATTTTTCCTGTCACATTCTTACCGATCTCTTTTAAGCCTTTGCTGATTAAGCCCACTCCTATTTCTTTTATTGTTTTTCCTGTCGTCATCCGTCCACATTTCCTCTTAATTGCAAAATTTCAGATTGACTCAGTGAGGCGTCACAGTGACCCACCTGCAGCCACAGGAAGCTGCATTTTGCAGGACACAAAAAAAGGCTAAACTAAACACTGACGATTGTCCAATTTGGCCTGAGTGACCAGCTGTTTTGTTGTCTTCAGAGGCTGCGCTCTCTGTCTGCCGCCAGATGCGTAGCATACGTGTTCACCTGTGAGCACGGGAGACAGATGGATGTTCTTGTTTGCCTGGCGAGCTCAGCTGTAACTGTAAATAACAAATTTCAAAGCGTTGTCTCAAGGTCCCCGAATAAACAATTTTCTGACATTTGAGCAAAAAAAACTGATAAGTGTTTAAAAAACGCAATTTCTGCAGCTATTATATTTATTGAAATGGAGCTAACAGACTGATTTCATTGTAATTTTGACAACTTCCAAAAAAAAACAGATGTAAAGTTAAAACACACTGGCCAAAAATTTTAGCAGTGAACACAAAAAAAAAATTTAATAAATAAATAAAATCACAGATAACATGATTTGATTATTTTATCAGTCGGGTTCTTGTGTGTTTTCCTCAACCTGCTATTATCTGCATTAGAATCTGCTGATCTATAAATGGTAGCATCTCCTTATTGAATACAAGCAGGAGGATCATAAAGCAGCTCTGCTCTGAACTCTGTTGTCGCCTATTTCTTACTGACCTTTTCAACTGATCGTGTGCAGAACTTTAGATTATTTTATTGAAAAGCAGGACCTAAAATAAGCAATTAGAAAAAGAGATCTTACCAAAGTTAGTCTCTCCTCTTATTACAGTGTAAGTCTTATCAGTGTCAAATATTTACCCTGAGGATAACCCGAGTTTGGACAAAACTCAGCTTTGTTTTTAACAACCACTCTATCAGTTAAAGCCATATCTACCCACTGTAAAGAAATACTCCAATCTAACATTAAATAAAATCTGCATGGGCACCCTGACAGATCTACAGACACATGATACTCAGATGACATTGCAGTGCACCATCATAACTTTAGCCTCTTTAGTAAATGAAAATAAAGTAGCTAATCTGTTGGATTAGACCGTACAGTCCTGTTTTGTTTTATTCATATCTTTGGCATTGTTATTGTGTTATAATAGCAGCTCCATCTATCTGAATTTTCCCTCAGCATCTTCTAGCAACGGCTCCGCTCCCACAGAGGCTAGTGAGGGCCATTCGGCCCCTGATACACCAGTGCGGACCTCAGGACCCACATCTGCTCCAGACTACAGTCCATCAACGTCCTCTAACAGGAGCTCCACATCAGGAGCTGCAGCAACCAGGCCTCCAACCAGCAACACCACACCTTCCCTCCCTCCCAGAGTACCCTCCGTCAACCATGGACCATTACCTCCTGGGTTAGCTCTCTTTTTCTAATCTTCACTACAGAGCTGAGAGTTATTAAAACAAACACAGAGGGAACCGAAAGCTTCATCAGCAGAAAATACAGGAAGAGAGGAATTAATGAGTCACTCATAGAAACAGTGTCAGGAAACAGTGTCGCTGTTTTTCAGCCAAACAAAACCAAGAATGAGGATCTGCTTTGTGCTCATGATTCATTCTTGAAGCCATCTGAATTATTCAGTGTTCCCACCTGGAGGTTGTAGAACAGGAATACCATGTAGTGACATAGAAAAGGGACTGGCTACTTCTTTATTGAAGCAACAACTTGCATAATGAGTTGATACAGATTAGATGTAAATTACTTGAAAGTCCTGTTTTTGTTTTTAATGCTGTTTTATGTTTTCTTTTTTCCATTTATTTGTTCATCTCTGTGTCCTCTAGATGGGAGCAGAGGGTGGACCAGAATGGTCGGGTGTATTATGTGGATCATGTGCTAAAGAGAACATCATGGGAACGTCCGGAACCACTTCCTCCAGGGTACATTTTTTTTTCTTGATAGTGATTAAGTTTGTATTACAGATGATGGTTTGATGGTTAAAAAAAAAAAACACACACAATTTCCAAATCACAGAGGCTTTTTAAACTTTTGGTAACTTTTCATTTAACAAGAGTGAGGCACTGACCTTCTCACTCCAGTCCTTTAGATGATGGTAATGCTAAAAGTGGGATTGTCACCTTACAGAGGTGAGATTGCAAATAGAGGGCAGATCTATCGATACAGGCAGAAGTAAACATTTGTCCTGCAACACTTACATCCTGTCACAATAGACTCTAGAATAGAACAGTCCAGGTCATGAAAATAATGAAAGCCTGAAGCCAAACAGTTTTAGACAGGCTACTGCAGGTGAAACTCAAAATAAAATGGTATTCACAATTTTAATTATTTTCATTTTTAGGAAATCCCACAGCCTTGATAAGGATGTAGAAATAATAACAGGGGTTCCGTAGGTCATTAAAACTCATTAAATGATTATTTTTCAAATACAGGCCTTTATTGGCATTAGAATTAATTAAATGTGATTATTGTGGCTTTTAAAATGCTTTATATAAAAAAAAATGTTTATGAAAACAATTTCTTCAGATATATTCTATCAGATATAACTGGTTCTGCGTGTTTGCACCGAACTGCTTACAGTTGATCGTAAAGCCCTATGTTTGCAAAACAAGCTTGAGTCGGAGAAAAAGTAGAGTATGGCAGACATTCCAGGTCTGCCGGAAGTTCTGGGAGTCTCCCTGATATTGATAGTTGTTCACAGATGCCCACGAGTCAGATGCGTTCCCGGATTTTAGACTATGCGTTGCAGTGTTTTTTTAATGCGAGTTAGAGCGTGCAGGCAGTACAATAATTTGTGCATCAGATGCGGATTAGAACTATCTCGCTGGCACAGGCACAACAAGAGAGAGCGGGGTGTGGGGAGGAGGTTGCTTGTGATTTAATAAAATCATAAACTTTTAATCAGGGGTGGAATCTAATGTCTGAAAGCACAGCTTCAGAACTCCAAAGGTAAAATTAGCAATAATGAAATAGATCCATTTTCATCTTTTTTCAGTTCAAAGGGAAATGAAATGTTCTTCTGACTTATAGTAAAGAAGTTTATTTAATAACTTGTAGATGTTGATGACTGTTGGTGAGAAGGATCTTCTGTAGTTGTCTGTCTGGTGTGAAGAAACTTATGATTATGACTGGGCAATTAATTGCATTTTCAATATAATCGCAGCTTAACAAAACCCAATTATCAAATTGCAGAGGCACTGAAATTTAATCGCGCTATATTTAACAAGAGTAAACCAAATTTCTCACTCCTGCCCTTAAGGTGGCAGTAAAAAAAACTAAGTGTGTTTGTCCCCACAAAGAAGGGTTCAGTAGCAGCCATTTAAAATGGCCCTTCCCAGTCAAACACTAGCCGAATGGCAGCCCACTTCCCTCCAACTCCCAGCAAAATCCCCTCCAACTTCCAGCCCTCTTGCATATTTGTACCCTTTCACTGAATTACAGGGTCTGACCAGGAGATAAC
>NW_015151261.1:106097-114185 GCF_000732505.1 Cyprinodon variegatus | reverse complement strand
CGATCATTCGATTTCATCCTGGACACTACAGAAAATGGGCTAAAAGTGTTAAAAACCGGAATTTTCCTTTAAAGAGGAACCAGCAAAGGACCAGCCAAGAAAAAGGAGTAGGAGTAAACTCTTCTTCACACAAAATTTTGATTTTTGGCAACATTGTTTAGCTACTTTTGATTGAGGAGACTCTTCTAGTACAACAGTCTAATGGAGATGATGCTTATGGTCATCTGTATTGTTCATTTTATAAAGAATTATTCTTTTTAAAATCACCCACAGAGGTTCTAGATTTCCCAGAACAGAGCAGGTCTTCATTTTTTAGCTTGGTGAACTTCTTTAAGTCAATTGTTCTGAAGCTGCACGCAAAAAGATGTTGGCAGAAGAGATCACACGGTTTAAGTCATGAATTTAACATAATGCATCTAGACATAGAAAAGTGTACTAAAGGTTGACATAGAATGACATAGAGACTGAAGGTTTCTGAGTCTGTTTCTGGGTTTGATTTTTGGTCTGAATTTTTCTAAATACAACAGCTTCATTATTTTCCTCTACATTTGTTCTCATTGCTTAGATATTTTTCCTGACTAGGTGCTCCTCTGATGAATGTCTTCCTTGTTTGTGTGTTCAAAGATGGGAGCGTCGTTTGGACCAGATGGGCCGTCCCTACTATGTCGATCACATGACACGAACCACCACATGGCAGCGCCCCACAATGGAGACTGTCCGTAACTATGAACAGTGGCAGCACCAGCAAAACCATCTGCAGGGCGCCATGCAGCAGTTCAACCAGAGGTTTATATACGGGGTAAGACTTCCTCAGCAGCATTATGCTGAGGGGGACGTGTGTGTGAAGGTGTGTGAGAGATATTTGATGCAGCTGCTCGGTCAGGTTGAGTTTGCTGCTGCAAGGAATGGCTGGATCCCCTCGTACGTATGCCAAAAATAAAAAAAGTCACTATAATAATGTTTTATTTCTTGATCAAAACAGTTGTGGGTGTTTTACGTTGTTCTTTCCGCAGCTATAAAGACTTAGAGAGAACTTCTGTTTTTTTTTTTTTGTTGTTGTTTATTTTGATGCCAGCTGCCTTATCTAGTAGTTAAGAAGAGTATTTTAAGTAGTTTAATATTAGTTTTTGTCTAAATCCAACATCCTGTGAGGTAGGATTTGGCAGCTTAAATCAGCTGGAACTGGAGTTTACATTCTGATTCTGCTAGAATCTCTGCATTTTTTCATTTTCTAGTTTAATGCCTAGTCCACAGGAAGTTTGTGTACAACCATGTTTGTCAGCAGTGTTGAACAGTTTGGCATAACTTTAATGAAATGACCCATCGGCTCAGTGCAGCACAGGCAACAGGATTATGTTATGTAAAAGATGACGCACAACCAAAACTATTTAACACCTTGGGACTAGAGGTGGGAGTGCCCTGCCTTCGATGAGCTGCACTAGTGTAATGCTGAAGTTGGTATCTCCAGGAGAATTAGTTTTCCCTTTCATTGGGAGCAAATCTCCTGCAGGAAGAACAGATCATGTTTAAAAATCTTTATTCCTTTTATATTATGTTCTGATACTTGCAGCGGTTCCTTCCTTCTTCCTGATTGAAAGGAAATCACTTTGACCTACTCTGATCTGCCAGCATAATGTAGGATTTGAGGCATAATTTTATCCATTTTTTATTCTGTAACATGTTGGATCTGTTTCATATGATGAATCCCACTAACTGAACATTTTATAGTTGTCCCGTAAACAAAAGTAAAATTTCATTACTTTCACATCCTGTTAATTGGAATTTAGGCACTTTGATCAATGCAGAAAAAGTATTTTTTGTCTCTGCAGCATCAGACAATGGATATGTATGAATGTGTTTCAATAAGGTTCATTAATGCAGCTCCATAAACACAATTCTGTGAAAAATAAATTTCTAATATTCATATCAGATATCGTAGTTAATGGAGTATCTATATCTAAAGAGTCTGAATTAAGGATAATAGCAACAGAAACTGAAATGAAAATTGAAAATGTCCTTCCTATTCAAACAGTGTTAACCCTTCTATGAGGTCATAGAGTCTGTGGTACATAAAGATATGAATCTGGAGAGATTTTGATAGAAAAATGCTTTGTAAAAATAGTGAGCATCTGTCGGCCGGCAGTTTTAAGGCAGCTTTTTGTTAAATTAAGATTTGATCAGAAAATCCCTGGAAAACCTTAATATCCCTTCCTCAAACTGCTTCCATTTCTTAATTTAAATAAACAAATAACATAATCAATAGACTATTGCAGGTCTTTTATGTTGTTTCGTGTTTTTATGAGTTGAATTTTGGGGAACGTTTTAACCAGTTCCTAACATTGCCGACTCAAACTAAAGCCTAAAACAGGTGCATTTCCTTACATATTAAAATTAAGGTTTTGTTTTCTTTATAGGCCCAAGATCAGGCATCAGCTGCTCAGAATAAGGAGTTCGATCCTCTTGGCCCGCTGCCTCATGGATGGGGTAAGATCTTTCATTTTTCTTTCTGTACACAGGCCTCCTGTGTGTTAACCATATGAACAACAATTGTGTTTATAAATACATTAATAGTTGGAACAATTGGCACATTAGAATAAAAATGTAATGTGAACATGCCAATTAGATGATATTATCCCGAGCCATAATCCAGTGACCTTGCATCCAAATACTTCCAAACTGGTCTGACTGAGGATGTCTGTGCAGGACGGATCAGCACGGCTGGGCAGCAAAAGCAAAAGCTCTCTTTGTAACCCAGGAACAGCAGGAGATCTGGACCCAACCTGATTTAAAACATTTATAAATTATCGCATGTTGTCCGACGACTGTGTCTAACTTTACTTGTGCTGCTTCTCCTGTTAATATGTTAAAGCCGTCCGGCACCAGGCTACACGTGATACAGATTATCCAATGAGCTGCTGTCAGTCTGGGTTGCTGCTGCTGCTACTTTTAGACACAGCAGCCAAACCTGTGGCAAGCCGGGCAATGGGAAAGAAGGAGAAGAGGATGAGAAAAAGAGGGCAGAGAAAGTGTGGACTGCTGGAAGAACTGCAGTGAACTGGTGAAAGAAAAGTGAAATGGTGCTCAAAGATGACCCTGCACATTTAGAGGATGTTTGGCTCAACCTGCTGCTGTGAAGCAGGATTCTCCACCATGAACAGAATAAAAAATAAATATCCATCCAGGCTTAAAATGAGCCTTGATATGTGCTTTAGAATGGCTTTGTCTCCATTCAAACTTAGGTTTAAGCCTTGCAGGGCAGTGTACAGCCCACTGCTCTCATTAAGCCATAGAAAAGAAAGAAAAAACAAACAAACGGTCAGTTCAGGTATTTTATCAAATATGTGAATCAGGAAATTGTCTATATACAAAACTAAACGATTGTTTGGTATATAAACAAATAAAAAAACACTTTTGATTTTAAAATGGAAAAATTTTCTATTTTTTTTTGTATTTAAAAAGTTAATGTATATCATGGATGCATAATCACCTCATTTTATTTCAGTTTTAAATTTTGTTTAAAGTAACAGATTATAATTATAAATGTCTCCGGACCTTCACCCGTTGATGATTTTCTTTATTTGAACCCCGCTGATTTTTTTGGTTACCCCTGCTTACGATCCTTTTAGAACCAGATCCAATCAATGTGCTCAGTCAGACCATTCAGAACCTCTGGACTTTTTTTTTTTAAATGATCACATTTTAATTCGATAAAATGTGATCAATGTGTTAACCTTTCATAACAGGCTGTAACGTGTGATTCAGTATTCAGCCCAGGAGTCTCATTTATAAAACACAGGGTTAAAAAATATAGAGTATGCATCCCCCCAAAAAAAAACATATGGTTAGAATAAAGTCCTGTAACATTGTACTCTAGACCAGCAAGCTTAAGAGGGAATGCAGAACTAAAACCCTGGAATGAACCAGGAAATTAAGAGTTTGTTTTTTTATCATCATTTATGCCAAAGGTAATTGTCTGTGCTTCAGGGAAGTGAATTTTCAGAGCTTAGAGAGACTCAGTCGTACTGCAAGAAAGAGGTATAAATGTTTAGCTTTTAACAATCCTAAACAGTTCCTCAGACAGTGTTGGATGTTTTCATTATGCTGTAGCAGATGGTGGACACATCTGTCTGAACTTTATTGATTTATATTTTATTAGTTAAATGTTTTTTTAATTCATACAAATGAAAGAAATCTGTGTTTGAATTGAGTTTAGATAATTACAGTTTTAGTTGGCTCCTTCTGACCAACCTAGATAACCAGCTGGTCTGCTTCTCTCTTCAGAAAAGAGGACTGACTCAAACAATAGAGTTTACTTTGTACATCACCCAACACGCTCAACACAGTGGGAGGACCCACGGACACAGGGGTGAGTGGGGGAATTCAGCCCTAACAACAAAACCCTGTTGTTTCATGACTAAAATTGTCATTTTTTTTTTGTCATTTATTATTTTTTTGCTTTCTTTCCGATTCTTCTTCTCGTTTCCAGATTACTGAATGAGAAGCCGCTCCCAGAAGGCTGGGAGATGAGGTTCACTGTGGACGGTATTCCTTATTTTGTAGACCACAACAGGAGAACCACCACCTACATCGACCCTCGCTCAGGAAAATCCTCACTGTAGGTTTTTGTTTCTTCACCTCTGAAAAACATAAACTTTAAACAAACAGTACAAAAACAGGCAAACTAAGGGAAACAACCAAAAAAAACATAGGAAAGTTCTTTATTTTTACCTGCCTTAGAGATTAAAACTGATTTGAGTTCATCTGGATACTATGAGTGAAATAACTCCCAGAAAAGAAATCTGCATATTGGATGAATTTATGAAGTCTCTGTTACACCTTGACGATTTAGACAACGTATGCCTGACAACGTAGAAATCAGGCAAAAACGCTGGCATACGTTGGGTACATTTTGTATAAGTTATGAGCATGCTGGAGTATGCTGAAGTACGCTGGCGCACGTCAACATACGATAAGTACTTAGAGTACGTACATATGGCAGCGTATGCTCATACGTGGGCCATAAGTTACAGGTAAGTTATCTGATCGTTGACATACATTAAGCATAAGTTACTCACAAGTCATGGTATCTAGCTTAACTTAACCTATGAGTAACGTATGCATAACTTATGCATAACTTATCTCCAACGCATATCAACGTATCTGACGTGTTCAAGATGACTGCTGAATGTGTTTTTTAACTTAGAGCTACTGTTTAATGATGTATTGGCAGCGTTTTGGTATAAAAGGGGGTTCACAGGAGGAAACAGTCACTTCTCTTCCAGACTTTATCCCTATCATCGTCTTTCCTTCTTTCCTTCCTTTTTATTTATTTTTTTTGGCGGACGGTAAAGAGCAGCTATGTTAATACCGTGATCAAACACATCTTTTTATGCAGGTAAGGTGCCTCCAGGTTCATCGCTGCTCCTCCCAGGACGCTGACTTTTGACAATTCATGGGCATTATGCTGCCGTGCATTATGCATAAGTTAGGCCGTCGTTGGACATAAGTTCTGGACTTGTTATGAATACTCTATGTATACGCCCAAAATTGGAAAAAAAAATATGTAGAAAGTTCAGCGAATGCCAGAGCTTTCGGAGATTCTAGTACATCAGGCATACGCTGGCTAAATCGTCAAAGTGTGACTAGGCCCTAAATAATCATTGCCTCATAAATAAACCATTATTATAGTTGGTTTATATGATACCTAAATCAGTTCATTTCTTTTTTTAAACTTCAGAAATGTTGATTTATATTAATCAATAAGTCTCGTCGATTTATATTTAGGAACATTTCAGATTGGATCCAGTGGTCCATGGATAGACTGAACAGGGAACATTAGCTGCTGCTTTAAGTCTCATTGCATTGGTCTCCCATGCAGGGATGTAGACTATAAAAGTTCATCACAATAATTTGTGCCATTTATTGTGCTGAGGGGGATGATAGAAGCGATAATAAATCATTTGGGAGCAATTGCCTGTTTTACACAACAAAAGTTTGTGTGGCTGAGGCTGAACGTCTCTGAACCTAAACACAAACAAGAAGAAACGTTTTACACATAGTTTACTTTTTAGGACAGCTACAGTCAGTAGAGCAGCTTCTAAACACAAAGTACATAATAGTAGGCATTTAATCCTGACATGTTTTAAAGAACCATGAACTGCAGAACTGCTGTGTTCTCTCCCCATGTTTGTTTTCATTTTACCTTTTGCTCTTTACATAACACTATGAAGCAGGCATCATCTTTCCTTTTGCCTGTTTAATGCAGCCAAACAGGTTTGGTTAAGAAGCAGAATGATGAGCTGACAAGTACTTTGATAAGCCTGACCCAGAAACCTCTGCTAGAGGATCCAGATCTACTATTGGTCTGTTGTAGAGAGTTTTAGTTTTTCTGCCATCATCTGTTGGTTTAGCAGCATCAGAACAGTTGATGTGCGAAACCCAACAAGCTGCTAAAAGTCTGGTTCTGTTCTGGGGACTCCTCCAGAACCTCTGAAGAGGATTTCACAAAGAAGGATTTTTTTATTAAAATCGTTAACCCTGAGCATCCTCTTCATCAGTCACAGCTGAAGAAACCACCAAATGAGTAACAAGAGTAATTAGTTTTCCCTTGGTGATCCATAAAGCAATGTGAACAACAGGAAGTTTAAAGCTACTCTGAGTCACATTCATGGGACTATTTTGCCGTTTTACTTCAAAGCCACTTATTTGTGTTATCATTGTTCTCTGTTTATATCTTCCACAGTGAAAATGGACCACAGATCCAATATGTCCGAGACTTCAAGGCTAAAGTTCAGTACTTTAAATTTTGGTGCCAGGTAAGAGTCGTTCTGATGCGTTTACTGTAAAGATACAATCAGGAGAAATAAATGCACAGATTTGCCAAAATTATTTTCATAATTTTGGCAAATTTTTATTTAATTTCTGTTAAATAAAAGTTAAACTGAACTATTCATTTTTGGACCAAAGAAGAAATTATAAAAAGGATCAGGCCCAGAATCTGGGAGCTGTGACTCTTTCAGACTTTAACCCACATAATAATTACAAAGTTGGCCTTCTTTCCCCTGAAGAACATTTCTAGGATGAAACGATTAATGTCTCAGGAGAATCTTGAAAAACTAAATTATGAGTTTATCTTTATTTGAATTCATCACAGTGTCTTCTCAGGTCTGCTTAGAAAGCAGATCAGCTTCAGCTGATCCAGAATGCTGTGAAAGTAGAGCACATCACCCTAGTTCTGAAGTCCTTCACTTGATCCCCGTCTCTCAGAGAGAAAGTCTATAAATAATTGAATGGCTTAGATCCTAAATGCATCATAGACTAGTGGTCCATATATCAACCACCCAGACCTCTCAGATCCTCTGGTTCAGGTTCTCTCTGCCAACCCAGAACCAGACATGGAGAAGCAGCTTCTAGTTCTTATCTCTCATTTTATCATTTAAAATTTAAAAAACGTGTGTTTTTGTTTTTAAAGCAATTGGCGTTACCTCAGCACGTCAAGATCACAGTAACAAGGAAGAACCTGTTTGATGACTCTTTCCAGCAGGTATGGAAATATCCTCAGTTTGAATGTGTTTATAGCTTGAGGGTTAAAAGTGGTATACCCTATTAAAGCTGCATTAATAACCTTAAATCACATAATTAATGTTTTTCAAATAACTAATTCCTGAGTCTGTTTTTCTCTGTTTTAGATCATGAGCATCAATCCTCAGGATCTGAGGAGAAGGCTGTGGATCATCTTTCCAGGAGAAGAAGGTCTTGATTATGGAGGAGTTTCCAGGTAAACTTTATTTATGGCTAGCGTTGCACCTATACAAATACCAGTATCAGGCGGGGCCCCGATCCAGCACTAAAATGGTGGTATCGGTATCAGCGAGTACCGACAAATAGGGCACCGATACCATTTTGAGAGACAAAATTCAACTATTGTTACCCATTCCAGGTAGGCAATAAAAAGTTCTACTGGATTCACTTTGTATTCGTCTTTTTCCTGCTTCACAAAGGTAGGCAACAGCTTGGCAAAGCTATGATGGCAATTATTTTACATCCAAGTAGTATGCAATTCCTCATATATACACACACACATCAATT
>NW_015151261.1:96456-105158 GCF_000732505.1 Cyprinodon variegatus | reverse complement strand
CAGCCTCCAACATTTCATCAGTGCTGCTGGTCTAAAATATCTCACTGTTTTCCCCCCATGTTCCCTCCATGTTAAATAGTTACTTCCTATACTTGTCTGGGAGCCCAGTCTTGCTTAGATTAAATTTGTACTAGATTTTATTTCTCATTTATATTTTCTTAATAGTGCATCTTCTTTTTAAAAACTTTCTTTTCCCGTCTAAGATTTTAAAAATCATTTTCCTATTTAATTTCTATTGGTACGGCAAATTGAAAAAAACATTTTTATTATGTCTGATCCAACATTAATATTTTCTTGCTATTATTTTCTAAGTAATGCCTTAATTACAACATCTATATAAATCCTGATTTCTTATCCTGAATTGATCTTTGATATCTCAAAACATTGATGCCAGCTTTTGAATCTGACACTTAGTTAATTGGTATAAAACGTGAATCCCATCCTATCCTTTGGAGAAGGTCCACTGGATGTCGGATTGTTTTTTTTAAGTTTCATAATATAAATTAGTCCCGTTACTCAGATCAAAGAATAATCAGAGATTACAGACTCGGAAAACTGAGGCCTTTGATTCAATAATCATTAAAATCTTCTATTCATTCAGTTACACAAGTTTAAAGGTTTTTTTATTTGTGCTGTCTAATATTGATGTCTTGAACAAGGGAGAGTCCTTCCTTTTGGGTAAATGTAGGGTTCATTATTTGATTCTAGATTATTTTGTTTGCCAGAAACATTGTGATATAATTTTTTTTTCCTATCCTTAGTCTCCTCTGGGAGATTTAGAGCTGAATATGAAACCTGTGGGAGAACATTAACTTTGACCGCCTCTTTTCTTGAGTCATAAACGGGATTAACTCCACCCAGCAACGTCATCTTTTATTTCAGATATTAATGGACCATGATCCAGTAGTTTCAGTTTGCTAATATCTTGTTTAAAAACAAAAAAATAAAAAGCTCAGGAAATTTTGTTGACTTTAAATCCAACTTTATGTTCTGATTTTCTTTAATTGCTTCATTGGGAGTATAATTTAAAGGGCTTGTGTTTGTTGTATATCTGTTATATAGGTGGAGAATCTTTAAAATTCACCAATAAGAGAAACAGACCTTTATTATCTTAATTACAATTTGACTTCTTTTTATTTGGGTGAACAATACCATTAAAATTATAAGAAGCTCCCTTTATCAGATTATTTTTGTGAGGCCATGTTTCTACCCTCACAATAAGGGGATCATATTTCTTAATATCATCTCATTAACATTTCGCCTTGCAAAACAAGATAAAATCCACACAATAATAATTATTCTTTCCCGTTGGATAATTTATCTTTGAAGCTTGTAACTTTTATTACACCACAAAGTCTCTGATCTGGTGAATGATATCATTGTAACCAATACGTTTTGTTTTACGTCAGGGATAACAACATCGAGGACTGTGGTTTAGAGATGTTCTTCTCAGTTGATAAGGAGATCCTTGGAGAAATCTCCACCCATGAGCTTAAACCGGGCGGAGGAGACATCCCCGTCACCGAGGAAAACAAGGAGGAATACATCAAGTGGGTTGTTAAATGTTCTTGTTCTGACGTCTTCCACAGGTTGACTTTTGAGCTGAGGTGTGTTTACCTCCTTACTGCCCCCTACAGGTTGGTAGCAGAGTGGCGGCTGTTTAGAGGAGTAGAAGACCAGATGCAGGCGTTCTTTGAAGGCTTTAATGAGATCCTTCCTCAGCAGTACCTGCAGTATTTTGATGCTAAAGAGTTAGAGGTATAGCTGCAACACACTTATCTAGATATAATTTATGCTATAGGAAGCACCAAAAGGTTTTCTGAATAATAGTTGTCTTTTTACAGGTGATGCTGTGTGGAATGCAAGAGATTGATCTTGGAGACTGGCAGAGAAACACCATCTACAGACACTACACTAAGACCAGTAAACAGATAGTCTGGTTCTGGCAGGTTGGTGGGAAACATTGGGATTTACATTTTTCTTGAATTAGTTTTTTAAAGTCGTAGGGAAGTCATATATAAATGTCAAATCATTCTGCCTTAAACGTGTATATAAATGTATTCTTTATCAAACGATATTGTCCCAAAAGTTAGAACTTTTCTATTTAAAAAAAAAAATCCTGTCTTAAAATCTGTGTTTTTGTTTTTTCATTATCTTATACAGGCCAGTTAGTTATACGTCAGCTTGTACACCTAAATTCGGCCAATCATATATCAACGGTCATCTGTCAATCATATTTTCTCGGCAATAGCAACTTGATTGATATGTTGCAGCTAATATACGGTTGAAATAAGAATCATCTCCTTTACCATTGAGTTCCGTCCCAGTGTTCACGGGGATGGACGTCTGTGTCTTCAGCAGGCGTAGAACTAACAGAACTGGCAGCGTTGTGAGGCAAGGGCTCAAACATGTACGCCTGTAAGCCTTCTACACCAAACCAAGCTTCTGCTGCCCAGGCGTCCTCTTCCACAACATTTTCATCCCCGATTTCCTCCTCTAAATAAAAAACGTATGATGGAGGAGACTCATCCACGACCTCCGACACAAAACTCTCCTCCTCTTGCATGTTTCCGCTGTCATAGCGTTCCTTGACAGTGTCGTTTCTAAGTCACCAATTTAGTGCTACTTGGTCCTAATGGAATTTCCCATTGGGAACCTACTAGCACTAAGTTGCTAACTGGTTAGCGAGATGCTTTAGAGAAACCGGCCACAACCAAACTTGCTTGCCAACCTTCCACCACAACAACCTTGCCTCCTTGATAAACGACCAATCACATTCACTTTATTCACTCGTGTAAATTTGTGCACCACTCAGGAGAATTTGCATATGCAACGGTTGGAACAGCCGTTTCCCTATTACTTAAAGTTCACAGAACCCGTCCTAGTTTAGGTTGATAAGTAGATGTCTGAAACATCCATGTATTTTGCCTTAAGCAGGCCTGGATTTCATTCATTGAAACCTGATACCATTTAAAAGAGGATTTATTTTTATCTTGTTTCAATAGAACAGATTTGTCTCCATTTGGATTTATCTTTTTGTAACCATAACAAACCAGATATTTGAAGTCCTTTTAACACATTTTTATTGTTCATTTTGCTCTAAGGGGTCAATGATCTCTGTTGGTAGTTCACACGTTTAACAAAAGGGATTTTTCTCCTTTCAAATGATGATTATTGAGGAACTCAGAAAACAGCTGTTGAAAATTATGTTGGTAGTTAATGCAGTAAGAACTGCCGTTATGCTCTTTACTTTTAAATTGTTTCGTGCCATTTTATAGGAGTGTTAGTTCAACTGGGAAGAGAAATGTCTGTGCATGTTTGATGCTTTGTGGTGAATTTAAATTTCCCTTTCTCAAGGTTGTAATATCAAAAAATGATCAAATTGAGATTTTAAGAATGAAGTTCAAACTAGAAGAAATCCTGAACATCAAAATATTTTTTTTTAAATTTGTGATCAAAGAGTAAAGGTGTTAATAATATTCTAAGAGAAAATTGGAAGATTGAAGAAAAGTGTTCTTCCATAGGATGTTTAGTTTTAGATTTTACCTTCTTTATGCTTTCTTTGTTTCTTATTTTCCTTTAGATAACTATAATACTGGTACAGCAACTTAATTAAATATAAAGATCCCTGTACTTTCCCTCACTTTGAATTTTAACGCCTCATTTTCTTCTATCAGCTTCCAAACTGCAGCCTTTTCAGTTCGACCTAATGGCTCCTGGCTATGAGGCATTCACTGACCTGACCTTTATATGAAGCATAATTTACTTTATTTTCCTTCAGAAGCAATCAACAAAGTTGTTATTTAAAATGTTTTTAATTGAATACAGCTCCATAATTTTATTACTAACTATTTATCTGGGGAATTGTATTCTAATTGTACTTACGCTCTTGTTAGGGTAATGCAAGTTATTTTTATGATGAAGCCATTGTAACTGATTCTTCATCGTAGTTAAACTTTGAATCCTGCTGCTTTTTTCCTGCAGTTCATGAAGGAGCTTGACAATGAGAAGCGGATGAGGCTGCTGCAGTTTGTCACCGGCACTTGTCGTCTGCCTGGAGGAGGCTTCGCTGACCTTATGGGTAACTGATCCTTTCGTCTAAACATTTCACTGAGCTTTTCATCTGATTAATACTCCTAGCTACCTGCTTCGTTTTTTTATTTATTCAAATAGTCAACCTTCCTCTATTGTGAACATCATAATAGATGGAACAGCAAAAAGATAAAATAAAGCGCAGATTCCTTCCAAAAGTCCCATAAACACCCATGATAAAATGTGCCCATTATTCACAACATTATGCAGTGAATATTTCACAGCCAAATATAATGAACAATGGTCGACTTATTTGAGTGATAATTTAAATAAGTAAAACAATGTTAAGCCCAGTTTGCTGCAGTAGTAATGATGAGGAGCAGGGAGGGGGACAGTTTGGGTTCATAGACCTGTACCTTCTACCTGAGGGCAGCAGGGGGAGCTGGTGGCGATGCTGTTTTAACACTGGAGTTCCCGCTGATCTGCCTCAGTGCAGCTGGAGAACCAGAGATTGAAAAACAGCTGATGTCAAAGTTACTTTGTGTTATAATTAAGGGTTAAGGTTCAAAATGGAAACACATGGGAGCAAACAGCTGAAGTTCTGCTCTTTATAGGAAGCAACGGTCCTCAGAAGTTCTGCATTGAGAAGGTGGGAAAGGAAAACTGGCTTCCCAGGAGTCACACATGGTAAGTCTACAGAAAAACCTCAGACACACCTGAGCTGTTTGTGTTGATTGTGATGTTTAGGAACTATTTGTTCTCAAACCTTAAGGTGTTTATTTTTATGCTCCCAGCTTTAACAGATTGGACTTACCGCCCTACAAGAGCTACGAACAACTGAAAGAGAAGTTAATGTTCGCCATCGAGGAGACAGAAGGATTTGGACAGGAGTGAAAGGACGGTGCGTTAAGGTGCACAGCGGAAAAAAGCGTTAGTGTTTAAATCAGGGAGTGTTTGTGTTTGGGAGTGTTTATGCTCATCGGTGCATGCTCCGTTTGAGTGTCTTTAATAGGAGAATTGTTGAGATCGCTGCCAGCATGTACAGTAGTGTGATTGAGACTCATTGCTCCCAGAGCTCACAGCAGGCTCCTCATCGCCTCATGACTCGGAGCAGAGTTTCAAATACCTTAAAAAACCAAGATCTAAGTCTTCACCAATCTCTGAGAATGTGAGTTAAATCGTAGAAAACCTGGCTTTAAATGATATGAGTTCTACAGAACAGCAGCGTTTTCACCTCCTAAACATGTCGTCAGCCTGAGGTTAAAGTCTTATGGCCACATTTAAAAGGTCTCTTTGTTTTCAGCACAGATAAGTTCCTCCAAAAGAGAAAAATAACTCTGTTTGGTTTGATAAAGACTTGCTTTTTTATTTGTGAATAAGCTGATAATTAAGATGAATCTTCCTCTATCATTTAACATTAACACGCCTTCTAAAAGCTCATCTGAATTAAATCTGAGGTAACAAACAGTCTTGGTGCTTCAGAGATTCCTGCTTGTTCTGTGCTCTGGATCGTATCACGCTGAAGTCTGTGAACCGATAAATGATTGTGAACAGTGTTGGAATCTCCATTATATTTAGGGGTGGTGGCAAATGTTAAAAACCAATGATCTGACCCTAGTTTTATAGGGCTGGAGTGCACACTGTGATGTGTAACAGGACAGTATGGATTAGAGTATTCTAGGAGAATCTTAATGACCCTATCAGCAGCTTTAATCACTCTATTAAATGTAGAGAAACAGTCTTAATTAAATCAACAAATTGCTTTAAAATCCCAGGAAAAAAACAGAAACAGACCAATTTTACTCCAAGCCAAATATATTGTTTATACTTAGAGCCATTTTTAACTCATTCTTAACCAACCTGATTTTCTCTTTAAACACATGTAGCATTTGATTTATATACAACTGTTTTCTAGCCTTACTTTAACGAATCCATACCTTACAGCAGACTTTAAAACAGTTTTAATGTAAGCAATAATTGAAAAATGATGGTGTGTAATGTTTAAATCCAGCCTCACCTTTTTTCCCCAAAACATATTTCCTTCAAATTGTTTATTTTCATGGTGATAAAACCTCCTCTGCCATTTATAGTTTGTTTTCAGCTGTATGTGACATACCTGCACATTAATGAGCACCTCAGGGAAATATTTGGCCATCAGCTTTATATTAAGTTATAGCGTTAATAAAAACGTAGGTATTAGAGAAAGCCAGAACGTTGGTAGAATCTGTGTTTATATGAACAATATTGGGACCCCTGGGTTGAGTTTGTCACATAATCACCGATTTTACTAGATGAGAAACCGACCCACAGCATTTTTTTTTTTAAATACCGTTATTTTAACAAAAATGTCACTTTATTCTTATTTTATCAAAGCAAAGGGTCCATTTAAAGTTCAGAAAGTTTAAAATAGACTTTTTGGGCATCCCTCAATGCCAGAAAATATCACAATATTATGAACAGATTTATAAAGAGGCCAATTTAGGGGCTCTTGTTCAAAACTCAACTAATATGACAAATTTTGAACTATTTTTATCAGAACGTCCAAGAAATTAAGGCTTTATTGCTCAGATATTTTTTTTTTATTCAATTATACGTTTAAAATATTTTCTTTCAGTTTAATTATTATTTTGACCAGGGGTGCTAATAAATGTGCTGCGACTGCAGGTAAAGAACACTATATCTCTTATTTATTATTTATCACGAAAGCAGTAAATCGTGTTTCATTAATCATCACTAAAGGTATCTGAAGACAAACTCCTTCCTGGATGATTCATGTTAAAGCTGAGGTAGTTAATTTTGAAATTGAATAAAACATGTGAAGGTTTTTTCCTGTTTGAAGCTTGTAGTCGAACACTGAAGCAGCAGAGGATAAATTATTGGAACGCAGCAGGAGCTCTCAGTTTGTAGCCTTATCCTCTGTCAGATTTCCACCCAGCAGAGGTGGTTGACCTTATGGTTAAATTCGTTTTAATCCTCCAGTGATCAGAGATATTCTGGAGAATGTGCAGTAGAGCTACGTATGAAGCTTGATCCATAATTTCAGCTGAAAGAACAACTACTGTATGAAAATAGTGAATGTATCAGGAGGAAAGGTTGTTACTCATAGTTTGTCGCCTCCTCTAATAACTCTTGAATCGATAACAAGCAGATGTGGAATTGCCATAAAGTATGCTTGTTTTTTGTTTTTAAAATCAATAAAAAAAAAGCCCTTTTTTGGTTTTTAATATTTCCCAGAAGCCTGTTTATCCAACCGAACCACTGTCAGTCCAGTAAGGATGAGAAGATGTAAATGCTGTTCATAACAAAGTTTCTTTTGTAAAAGATTTTAAATAAGATGTCTAAGGCAACGCTCTATTTTCTTTTCTCTCTCTGCCTGCTTATGTAAATGAAAGAGGTGTAACATAAGAATTGTCACATTAATAAATGAATAAATGACTTAAATCTTCCTGTTTTTTGCTTTTTTCATTCCCTACTTTATTGTAGCAGGACTGAGACCCATGGACACAGACATGGAAAAATTCTGCTAAATACTAACTGACATACTTTCTTTGTTAAAACCTGCAAGAAATAAAACCGAAAAAAATCAATTTCAGTTTCCATGTGCAGTAAATTATACAATAATAGAGCTGAAAGGTCATCATTTGAAAAGGGACCTTAAGAAGTGTATGTTTTTTACACTTGTGTTTATTAATACTCTTTAAAATCAATAAAAAGACTTAATACACCCTAAAAATGCTCCGTTTGTCATATAGGTGTGTATACCTCTCTATTAATTATAGATTTCCTACCAATAGTATAATATATGAATTCTAATGTTTTAGTTCATCTCCCTCAGGAGTCTAATTAGTTGAGGCAGAAATCCCTTTAATGAAGATATCAGTAATCCTCTGCATCACAAATCAGGAGGCACAAATCAGGAGGAAACAATAGGAATGTACTGGGCAGCCTGTTTAGATAATATTACTCTAAGTTCCTGCCTCCATCATAAGCCTGTGGCAGCAAAGAAAAATGCAGGCATTAGATATTAAATAATGACACACCCTATCAGAGAGACACCTACTGGATGTAATTAAAGAAATCATGGAAGGTAAGTGGAACTGTTTTTTTTAACAGCAAAGTAGATATGAGTCCAGCATGTTAACAAGTTCTATTACTCAACTAAACTTGGATCAAATCTAGTTAGTGTTTTAATCCTGTTTGAGTCTTTTATGACTTTCAAAAACTGAGATTAAGGCATGAGTGCCTTCAGGGGTTAATAGCCTACTACACTTGTGAAAACGAAAAGTGAACGACCCCTAATGTACACACAAGTTTGTCTATGAATAATGTTTGCAGGGTTCCCGCGGATCCTTAAAAAGTCTTAAAAAGCATTGAATTCTTTAAAATAAAACTAAGGCCTTAATTGGTAATTAAATGTCTTAAATCAGTCTTTCGTAGGTCTAAATTGTTAAAACATGATAAATAGGATTATTTTTATTACGATTTATTTTTGTAATCTAAATAAAACGTTAAAATTGACAATTTTTTTTAATATTATATAAAAAAAAAAAAAATACATCGGCTTGCTATTATTGGTTCCGTCCCGATAGCGGAGATGCACGGAGAAGCAAGTTTAAATGTAACGAAATTGTCTATCCAGCCAAGAGTTTTCTCCATGGCTAAAACCAGAG
>NW_015151261.1:86624-96105 GCF_000732505.1 Cyprinodon variegatus | reverse complement strand
AAATATATCTGTCATTTGTGTGTTTTTAGCTTTCTTCCTGTATGGGAAGTTTTTCAAAATTTGAAACATTAGTGCATTGGTTTATGTTAAAATAAACCTTTGGGTTAAGTTGTCGTAAGCAGGTTTTTGTTTGTGTTTCTTGTGAATTTGGTCTTAAATTTTTATTTCAAGTGGCATTAAAAATTCTTAAAAAGTCTTGAATTTAACTTGCCTTATGCTGTAGGAGCCCTGGTTTGGTATGTTTACCACAAAACCCATTTGATTTCTTATTCAGTTCTCAGTGAATCATAATCCTAACCCGCAAGTAATTCCTTTTCCCCCACAGAATTAATCTATTTATATGTAATCTGAAAATAATTTTATTAGATCTTCATATGCTGTAAATATAACTAAATAAAAACAAAAGGATCCATACCTCTCATATTAAACAAATGAGAAACAAAGATGTCACTCCCTGTCAACTGAGTTGTAGAATCCCTATAAATATGTAATTCTCTGTAAAAAAAAAAGTGCAGATCATTCTTTAATAAAAATCCTCGTCAAACAGACATGCAATTTTTTTAAAACCCAATGTGTATCACGGACAAAACGACGACAAAAATTGTAATAAATCAGGAAATAAAATGGCGTGATTGGCTGTAGGGAGATCGGAGACAGAGGACAGTTGAGTTTACTGAAGAAAACCTGCTGCTGACCAGGTTAGCTCTGGGGAGAATGTTACTATGGTGACTAAAACAGAAGTTGAGGAAACTCTCTTTATGAACCGGAAAAGTCAGAGTTTCCCTGTTTTCAGGTTTAGAAAACTACTATTTTTTTTGGTAAACCTGCTTCATGAAACGGACCCCAGGAAGAGAGCAAAATTTGAAAATGCGTAGAAAGTGTGTGAACAAATTTAAGTGTAAAAATAATAAACATTAAAGGGTGGAATTGCAGCTTACTTTTTTTATTTTTTTTTTTATTATAGTCTGTAAACAGCAATGGGAAGTAGGCAGACTGGATCCAACCTGTGGAAAATCATAAAACATCTAAAACTGTTTTAATTTAAAACATATGGAGTTATTTCCCAGCCATCCCTGATCTGTTTCCCTTCATAAAACAGCAGCAGGACCAGGAAAACTAAAGCAGGTTTGAACTACAGACACAGCTGCCTCTGTAAACTGTTCTGGATGTTCCTCCCTGTATCCAGTCCGCCATGTTGCTCCTGCTCCTCTATCTGCGTCTGTCCATCAGCCGCGGCCTGGCAGCCTCCATCAGCCCCCTCCCCTCTAGCTGCTCCAGCATCCTGATCTCCTTCAGAGCACTCCTCTTCCTCTCCATCAGTCTGAGATATTTTCTCAGGGAACCTGCTTCTCCTCCCATCTTGCTCCCCCTCCTGCTCCTCCACCGCTGACGCTCCTGCAGCTTCGTCTCCCTCCTCTTCCTCCTCTGTCCTCTCCTCTGTTCCCATGGCCTCTCCTGCTGTGGGGCATTTGTGATCTCTGTAGTAGCTCTGCCTGGTGAATCCTTTGTTGCAGGTGGAGCACCTGAACCTGTAGTTATCTGTGTGGGACTGCTGATGCTCCATCATGTGAGCCCTGCGGCTGAACGCCTTCTGACAGAACAGACACTTGTAGGGTTTGATACCTGTGAGTGAGGAGAGTTCGATACAGTCAGTCACCATCTAATCAGGTCCAAAGTTAATCCAGCATAAAATCAACGAGGGTTCAAAGCAGGAAAAACAAAACAAACTGCTTCATGATTGACGCCCTCAATTCCATTCAAAAATATGTTATTAATGTCAAAGGGAAATAAAATGTTCAAGGATTTTAATCTATTACCAAGCAAAGTGGTTGCAGTATCATGGTGCGGGATTACAGCGGAATACTTAAGCTTAGATTGACCTCTCAAACCTGGGATTAAGTGAAAAGGGCTAAATCTAAAAATATTTTTTCTAAAAATTTATCAATTTCACTAAATTTAACCTTTTTTTGTTTTTACTTGCAAGTTGGAATTTCCACGATACCGGTCACAAAACCCCAAAAACATTTCCTAAAGTCTAAATCAGAGATCAGTGATTAGCGGGCCGGGGTCCGGATCCGGACCCACCTGCTGGCTAATCCGGACCCAACCTGATTTAAAACATTTATAAATTACCGCATGCTGTCCGACAACAGACTCTAACTTCACTTGCGCCACTTCTCCTGTTAATACGGTAAAGCCGTGTGGAGCGCAGGCACCAGGCTAATCAGCCAATGAGCTGCTGTTAGTCTGGGTTGCTGCTTCTGCTACTTTTAGACACAGCAGGCAAACCTGTGGCAAGCCGGGCGATGGGAAAGAAGGAGAAGATGATGAGAAAAAGAGAGCAGAGAAAGTGTGGACTGCTGGAAGAACTGTGGTGAACTTGTGGCAGAAAAATGAAATGGTGTGCTTAAAGATGACCCTGCACATTTAGAGTATGTTTGGTTCAATGTACTGCTGTGAAGCAGGATTCTCCACCATGAACATATCCAAAGATAAATATGCAAACCCAGGTTTAAAGCCTTGCAGGGCAGCATAAAGCCCACTGCTCTGCACTGAGCCTGGTTCTGCTGGAGGTTTCTTCCTGTTAAAAGGGAGTTTTTCCTCTCCACTGTCGCTACAAGCATGCTTAGTGTGAGGGATTGTATTTGAGTCAATGAGTCGATGCAATCAACTGGTTTTCCTCAGATAGAAAACTTTGAATCAATTTGACTGAATGATCTGGTTGAACTGCAAAGTGCCTTGAAATGACTTGTGTTGTGAATTGGCGCTAAATAAATAAACTGAATTGAATTGAATTAAGCCAGTAAGAGAAAGAAAATTAACGTTCAGTTCAGGTGTTTTATAAAATACGTGAATCAGGAAATTGTCTAAATACCAAACTGAACGATTGTTGTTTTCTACTTCAAAAAAACACTTCAGATTCATTTTAAAATGGAAAAAATATTCTATTTGTTTTTTTTTTATTTTAAGTTTTTTATTTAAAAGGTAAATGTATAACATGGATGCATAAACATCTAATTTTATTTCAATGTTAAATTCTGTTAAAATTGGTTACCCCTGGTCTAAATAATTGAGCTGGCAAAGCAGAGCCTGACTTTAGCATCCAAGATGGCCGCTGACTGCTCTCTATATGAAAACTCAGTTACTAGGATTAGTGATTTATTTATTTTCATTTTCTATCTGATTAAATGAGAGGAACACAGATGTTTTGCATTCATGTTCCCTTGCAGCTAGAAGGATCCAAATCTAGCTTATCTGACAACAGAACGGCTGTTCTTTACTCACCAGAGTGAGACAAGATGTGAGCTTTCAGTTTGTCTGGTCTGTTGAATTCTTTGGTGCAGCCCACATGTGTCCTGGGAAAGGAAAGAAGTGAGACGAGCAGGAAAAATCAGCTAAAGTGTAAATAACTGATCTAGAATCAAAATGGGTTTCCCATTCAGGAGCCTCACCCAAAGGGACACTTGTACTTCTTAAACGGCTCGTGGATGAGCATGTGCCTCTTCACTTTGTCCTTTCTGTTGAACGTCGCCTCACAGAGGGAACACTTGTACGGTTTTTCACCTGGAAACAGATTCAAGCTTATAAATGAAGCCGATTTAAGCAGATTTACTCTGCAAAAATGAAGTCAATGCTTGAAATAAGTGTATTTCATTTGGTTTGAGCAAGTGGGACAATTTACCAATGGAATAAGACGATTCACATTTAAAATAAGAAAAAAAAAGTATTTTCTTATTTCAAGTGCATAATAATAAAGAATAAATATCTGATTATCTTTTATTAAGGGCAAACATATGCATTTCATTGGCAGATCATCTTATTTACTTCCTCAAATGAAGGATAAATACAAACATTTTAGGACTTTTAAATTAGCTTTTTCCATATAAATGAAAACATATTTTAGATGTGACTTAATAACAGACCTGAGTGAATCCGAGTGTGCAGTTTGAGGTAGTGCTCTGTCTTGAACGCCTTCTTGCAGATCTGACACTTGAATCTTCCTCCCACGCCATGAGTGGGCAGGTGGCGTCTGAAGTACCTCTCACATGGGAAGACCTGAGGACCGACAGCGGAGACGGATTAAAAGGCTGCGATACAATGTCCACGTTTTGCTTATCCTGCCTTTTTGGAGCTAAAGTCTGATTTTTCTGTGTCAATCAAAAGGGCAGGCCGGGTCTAGTCGGATCACTATGGTGACTCAGAGTGAAGCAACCAGGAAGTCAGACACATTAATCGGTTGGTAAAAATCTTCACCTGTTCACAGACTCTATAAAGAAGAGACATTTAGGTATGAGACAGATGTACTGAAAGTTTGAAATGTTTGAAGCAGAATCAGAGTTTGTTAACTGACCCAAAACTGTCTCAAAAATAAACTAATTCTGTGGAAAGTCGCAATTTTAAATAGAAGCACCAATCAGGTGACTCTATTGCTGTAAATACTTTCTGGTTTTCTTTAAAATCTGACTTAGTGACTGAATCACAAATATAGTGCCGGTTATCTAATGGAGAAAGAAATCTGGCATCCAAGAACTCCATTTTAGTGCAATAAAGCATGTGGTGAAACTAAGGGAGAATAAGGAATGAAGGCCATTATTTGTTTTAGTGTAGTTAAGATCATCGATTAATCAGAGCCAATGATGATCATTTTATCCCATGACATCTTTTGAAAACTTTTAGCACATTTCAGCTATAAAAATCCCTTGTTTTTATTTAGCTTTTTGATTTTCAGCAGAGGAAATAAAAAAAAAAACAAAAGATTTTAAGTTAAATAACTAGAAAACATTGATCCTCTAAAAAATGCAGCAGCAGTTTGGCTTCAATAGCTATGAAAACAACATTCTGTTTTAAATGAGGTAAAAACGTACTATTAGATATGAAAATAATTACAAGATGGGATTATATTTAGTCAGCAGATTATTTAATACTGATCAATAAAGGGACCTCAGAGAATTAGATCTAATCTTCTTTGGTCTAAAATAAAAAGTTAAACACGTTATGTTCCAACATTAACATTACAGAAGTTTTGTGTTTGTCCAACAAAAACAAAACATTTTATTCCTTTCTGATTTTCAGCAATATCATAAAACTGCTGGTTCTACTAATAAATATTTAGGTGACCTATTTTTAAAACATTAGATCAGAGACAAATACAGACTTTATTAGAGGCCGAGGTGCCAAAGATCTGTTGATGAATTTGTTTTGCTGCTCGCCGCTCTGCCTGAACCTCATAGATCTGCAGATATAGATACGTAGCTCATCAGAGGGGAAACAAACCTTTTGACAGTGTGGACACGGGAAGCTGTGGGAGGCGGTCAGCAGGTGTTGCTCCAGAGCTTCCTGGGTTGAATACCTGCTCTGACATTTCACACATCTGGAACAGGAACAGTAGAGGAGGTGAGGAGAGAACCAACATGGCCGCTCAGTATATAATCCCAATACTTCTGCTGTTTTTTCTATTCTATTTAGACCGAAAAACGAATTTCTAAGCACAAAAAAAGCAGACATTTGGGTTTGGTCCAAGAAGAATAACGCAGCCTTGCCCCTCCCCGACTAGTTGCTGTATGACAGTCATCAGCTGGGTAAAAGAAGGCTCTCACTCCTCCTTCTTTAACCAGAAAACTAAAGACCCACCCACCCCTCTTTTAAGGTACCAATATTTTTAAACTAGTAGAGCTTTGATCGGCAGCGGACTCCAGCCATCTATTAGCATGAACCTTTAGGTCGGGGCTTCCTAAACATTACAGCCTGGGACCCAAAAAATAACAATACAAAAAGCCCCAAAAATACATATTCACTTAATGACTTCACTCTAAATGTATCCATATAATATGAAGTAAATATATTCATTTTTAATGTTTATTTTTTAAATTACATTTCATTATTTTATTAATTTTAAATGTTTCTTATTAAGTTATTCAATGACATATTTATTTATCATGCATTTTGCCATTTAATTGTCTATTTAATATTTGAATTATGCTTTAAATAAATACATAAAAATTGAGCATCAGCCTAATTCAACGTATATGTTTTTACTTTATGGGAAATTCACTTTTATGCTTTTTGTAATATTGTTTTTTTTTTGCCCTCCATATACTTCAGGGATCAAATGGCAATGATTTTGACCCCACAACTCGTGATCCTCCTGGGGGTCCTGGTCCTTACTTTGGGAACCCCTGCACTCAGTCTTACTCTGTAAAAGCAGAACAAAACCTATAAACTCTGCACAATAAGCTAATGACAACTTTAACTTTATTGGGATTTTTTTCATACTTTTACTGAACTGATGTATCAGAATTGACTGAGGTCTTTTGGAGTGCAGGGGGGCTTTTAAAGACCTCCTATGACTCTGTTGTGGCATCAGCCATCTTCTATGGAGCAGTGGCTTAACTGTAGCTGAGAGAAAGCGGCTGGATCAGCTAATCAGAAAGGCCAGCTCTGTGATTGGATGCCCTCTGGACTCAGCGCAGGAGGTGGAAAACAAAGGGATCCTAACTAAATTAATATCTCTGTTGGATAATGTCTCCCATCACATGCATGAAGCTGTTTCAGAACTGGAGAGCTCCTTCAGTGACAGACTGCTGCACCTTAAATGCACCAGGGAGAGTTATCACAGAACCTTCTTTCCAGCTGCTGGAAGACTTTATAACCACCACTGTTCCCAACAACCTTAATAAGTTGTTACATTCATGAAGATTTTGCACAGTTTCTACCTTAGTCAGTTAGAAAACATGCTGCTGTCATTTTGCACATCTCTGATGTTGCTGCTATTCATCACATATGCATTAGTGTAAAAATGTCCATAGCTGCATATTGGTTATTTATTCTCCATGTGCACAGTTTTATATTGCTAAAACACTTTACAGTACAGTATTTTATTGTTTATCTTCACTAGTATGTTATTCTTTGTACTTTTCTCTAATGTTTTTCCATGTTTGTGTGACCATGTTTTTCTACTATATTTTTGCTGCTACAAACAACAGAATTTCCCCATTGTGGGACAATAAAGGGATTTTTCTATTTTATTCTATTCTAGAATAAAAAATATTATTGAATACATTTAAAAACCAACTGTATTATAGCAGTGGAAATATTAATCATTGTTTTTATTTCCAGTAAAGGCAACGGGATCATATTTTAAATTCCGTTTCAGATGTTTGTCTAAACAACACGAGATCTTTGTATTATTACTGTACTAAAGGATTTTAGAATTGTGACTTCCCCCTACTGTCCAGTAGGTGTCGCCATTTCACTGTTTTCTTTTTTTTCTTTTCAGGAGGCAGGTAGATGGGCTGCTAATTGAAAGCACCTGATGGCTGTTAAATACTGACATCCAGTCAGTCACTCTGTCTGCTTGATTGGGCCTCCAGACCAGACCAGAACAGGCAGCATTGATCTACGCTCATCTTTGACTGTCTGAGCAGCTCTTCAATGGCATAATTGGGAGAAAATCAATTATTGTTTATTTGAATCCGCTCGTCTGTCTCCCATTTTTCTGAGTACCTATGAGTTGGGCATGACAGAATAATGATCCAGTACGTTTTCACACCTACAACCAATCAAAGAGCAGTATCCCTCTGGTTGGGCCAATCCCAAAGCAGTAGTTATTTTTTGTTTTAGTTTGTTCCTTCCCGTCCTTCCTACCTGTAGACGCTCGTCTCCTTGCGCGTGTTCTGCTGCGGGCAGAAGCAGTGGGAGTACTGGTGGACTCCCAGCTCAAACAGGGAGGAGAAGACCTTGCTGCAGAGGTGGCAGCGGTACGTCAGCTGCTCCTGGTGCGTCCGGATGTGCTCCAGGAAGTGATCCAGCTTCTGGAAGGTCTGGGAGCAGCTCTTTAACACACACTTATAAACCTGTGGTGAAACAGCAGTCAGTGCTATAGATTCTCTACATACACCCCTAAACTTGTGCGAAAGCTTTAGACCTTCGCTCACCTGCTCGCCTTTATGCTGGGTCAGATGAGACTTGAGCTGGAAGTAGGTCTTGAATTTGCTGGAGCAGAACTGGCACTGGTAGGAGCTGTCAATCACCACCATCTGTTTGGTTGGAGTCTCGAACAGTTGGTTCTGGTCAGACTGGTTCCCAGGCTGACCGGCCTGCACGTCGTCCCCACCGCCGGGGGTCGGATCGGGTTCGGTCTCTGTCGGCGCCTCCTCGCCTGGCGCCTCTGTAACCAGGCATTGAACTGGCTGTTAGAGCTGGAAATCTGACCCTGGCGCTGTTATCGTTCAGCTGAGCGTCGGGTTTTAGACACAAAACCAGTGTGCTGCTGGATAAACACTGACTCTACCTCTCTGAGCCGTTTCCAGTTCTGTTTGCGTCTGCTGCGGCCCGTCCTGATCCCCGCCGCCTTGCTTCTGCTGGTCAGCGATCCGTTCCTCCTCAATGAACGAAACCGGCACCACCTTCACTGAGATTGGTAGTCGGGTCACTCTGTTTGCCACGCTCATCGGCCACACCTGCAGAGGACAGCAGGTGTCACCTACCTACTTCAAATACCGTAAAACCCGCCTCTTTGTTATTATATTGTTGGTTCATTTTGCTCTTGGTAAAAGCTGGAAATAAACGCCCACCTTGTGCGTCTGCATGTGTTTCTTCACATTGGACTTTTGGGCGAAGGCTCGTCCACAGACGATACACTGGAAGGGTTTCTCTCCTGTGTGGCTGCAGAAAGAGCACAGCTCTGTGTGAAAACATTCACAGTAGTACCTGCTGAGTTTGTGTCTGAATCCTGCTGGATAGCTCACCTCCTGATGTGCTGCTGAAGGTCAAAGTTCTTGGAGAAAAACTTATCGCAGAAATTACACTTCAGCTTCTGAGCTTTTCCCTTCAGGTGCTCTGCTGGGGAGAGAAGTTTAGAGAGACGATAGTGAACAGGCAGAGTAAGAATAAATCTGCTCATCATTTTCCTCTTCAGGTTTGCAGCATCGTTCCACAGTGACTTATGGACATGTTTGATGGTCCATAAAGATCATCACCACTGACATGTTTAGACCTCATCTGCTGTCATTTCATGCTTCTCAGACTGATGCTCACTTATTTCCAGATGAAAAAACACGGAGGAAACATTTGTTTCCATCCCATCGAGTGGACTACAATGTTTTAGTACAACCAAGGTAAGCCCGTCAGCACAATCTCCTCACTGAGTGGATAGCCACATTATGTTTGCTTCTTGATGATTGATTTGGTGTGAGGGTAAAGTGGGACACTTTTTTATAATGTAGTTTCTGTGGTAATTAATCAGCCCATTTCATTTCTACAGATAGGTTTTCATACTTGTTCCAAACCTGTTCCAGGACTTACTTTTGCTTATTATTTAGGTAGCACACACATATCACAAATGCCTTTGACAGAATTCAAATGAGCCATTTTAATCTAGATTAATCTAGATCAATTCTATGATTAAAGTGAGATTAATCTAGATCAATTCCAAGATTACAGTGAGATTGATCTAGATCAATTCCAAGATTACAGTGAGATT
>NW_015151261.1:81908-85634 GCF_000732505.1 Cyprinodon variegatus | reverse complement strand
TGAGATTAATCTAGATCAATTCCAAGATTACAGTGAGATTAATCTAGATAGATTCCAAGACTACAGTGAAATTAATCTAGATAGATTCCAAGATTACAGTGAGATTAATCTTGATTAGAAAAAAAAAATCTATGCCCACCACTAATAATAATAATACAGCGTCTGGGGCCTGGTACTGTCCCATCTAATTAACCACAAAACCAACCCATTAGCTTCATCTACGTCTGTGATCTTTCTTCATCCATGTGGTCCTGATTTTCTATGTAGAGGAAAGCTGACCTGTTGATAAACCTGTGTACTTCCTTAGAGCGGGTTCAAGTTAACTTCTACTTTTAGTTGTTATTCAAATATTTTGTTTTTATTTTGCTGTTTTCTTTGGTTTTGCTTTAAGACGTTAATTTCTTTATACTGCACAGCTTTTTTTGCGTATTCAGGGTTATGATTTCAAAATATTAGTATTTTTACAACAAACCTGCTTTTAGTAACTATATACATCTAAATGCCCTGTTTTACTAGGTCTCAATTTATAAAAAAAAAAAGAAAACCTACACCACAGCTCACCCTGACCACACCATCCCCACAGTGAAGCACGGTGGAGGCAGCATCAGTGGGATCATATGTTTCTAAGCTACTATGTTTGATTTATTCTTCCATTTTCTCACCGATTGCTCCATCCGTGTTCTTTTTGCTGCTCCTGGGTTGTTTGGGTATGATGACCTTTTCAAAGTCACCCAGCTCCCCCATGCTGCTGCTGTTGCTGCAGCTCTTTGTTTTGCTGCCCTGCTTCCCAGGACTGTAGACAGGAGCGCTGCTGAACGCCTGGCCTTCCACACACTGTCCAGGAACCTGGCAGAAGGAAACCAAACCACAGGAGCTGGGATGTGAAGGTGGGGAAGATGTTTAGGAACCAGATGGGTGAACGGACTCACCTGAGAAGGATGGAAAGCTGGGAGACCTAATGCATGGATCTCTGCTGCTCCCCCACCTCCACCCCCAGCAGCAGCTCCTGCCATGTGGGGCATGGTGCTGTAAACCTGCACCACCGAGTTGCTGTGGCTCACTGGGACCTGGGAGGCCAGGGGCTGCTGGGGGGGCTGTCCAGCTGGCAGGGGGTGGGGCTGCTGCTGCTGCTGATGATGATGATGATGGTGATGGAGGTGATGATGGTGCTGAAGATAGGACACCCCTGCTGTGTGCATGCTCAGGTTACTCTGCAATAAAAGCAAAAAACATAATGAAATGTTAAGAATGAGCTTCATTCAGAAGGGAGCAGCTTTCACCGATACCTGAACGGGCGCCTGCATGGCCGCCATGGGCTGGTCGATGGAGGTGAACGCTGAGATGGCCGACATCAGAACGTCATCGCTGACCAGCACGTTACCTTGGACCAGAGTGTGGGTCAAAGGAGACGGAGGGACGGTGATGTAGGTCGATACCTGCAGGACCAAAACGGATGCAAACACTTAGAAGCAGACTTTCTGAATATTTTCACATCACACGTCTGCAGGTATCATTCTGATCAGATCAACGGAAGGAACAATGAGGTTATTGTGCTGTTCAGCAGAAACTGTTGTTTTATTATTGCTGAGGATAAAATGATCTGTTGCTGGTTAGATCTGAATCACCTTCAGTTCTCAGATGTTTAAAAAAAAGATGGGGCAGATGCGTCTAAGGGAGCAAATGTCAGCCAATATTCTAATAACAATTCTTTAATCCGAATGCTTTTTAATTTGTTGCTTTTGTATCTAAATAAGTTGCTTTTTTAAAAGGGAGTTTTTCCTCTCCACTGTCGCTACAAGCATGCTTAGTGTGAGGGATTGCATTTAAGTCAATGAGTCGATGCAATCAGCTGGTTTTCCTTAGATAGAAAACTTTGAATCAATGTGACTGGATGATCTGGTGAACTGTGAAGTGTGTTGAGATGACATGTGTTGTGAATTGCCGCTATATAAATAAACTTAAGTGAATCAAACTAAGGCTGCTTTTTTGACTTATAAATATAATAAAATATGTGTTCTTCAGGTCAGTTTAAAGGATTAAGAAAGGAATGTTTAACATTTTATTTACAAAAATGTTTCCCAGCAAAAAGTTCCCAGATTTCCTTTTGAGATGACAGATTTGTTGATTAAAATGCTTTCGCAGAAATACGGGTTCACCAGTATTTCACCAGGACCACGTCTTCCAGGCGCTGCGTCTGGATGAAGGTCACCTTCAAGCTTCCATCTGTCCATGACCCGATTGTGGGAGCTGCTGTCCCACAATGGGGGACAATCATCCTCCTGGACATCGACACCATAACGCACTCTGTAAAATCCAGGTCCAAGCTGCCATTAAAGCATCTTTGCTGCGTTGCTTAGAACCACAAATTCACCATTTTTTGGGCACGAAAACTATTTCTTCTTCTTAGTTTTCTCTGGAGTTCCGTCACATGATAAGCAGAAAAAATGGAAAAGCAGTTTGGATGATATTTTAGAAATTTCCTTTATGAGTCAAAAAATGCAGCTTTGACTGTAAAACGAAAAAAGCTTTTCTGTAAATGCATTTATGTTTTCAAGTTGGACATTTATCAATTCATTTTGGCCACTTTTTGCTGGAAAATCTTTTTGAAAAAGAATTGTTCAACGTTAAATGAAGTAACCAAATGAGCAGCCCTGGAAAATGAAATAAAAATGAAGTTTGAATTTTCTGCTTTTAATTCAGTCTGTATTAAAAACAATGCAGCTAACAGTTTAAAATTAAAAAAAACATTTCTGTTATAACATTTAATTTTATCTGAGACATCTTTTGAAAGTTAAGTATAAAACATGATCCTATTGATCATTTTAACTCATTTACAAATGAAACAGCTTTAATGAAGAATATGCAAATATAAAAATGTAATTTGAATGATATAATTTTTAACTATATTCATACGTCATCAAATTCAGCTTTATTTTCAATTTAATTCATTTAAATGAGAAAAGTGGGACACATTTGCTTCCATAATGTTCTAGTGTAACACATTGAAAGACTAATAAAGAGATAGGTATGGATCCATTTCAAAACAAAAAGCGCATTTTCGTGCATCGACAGGCTGCCAAACAAAGAGCTTTTGATAATGACAGTCTTTCAAACACAAGTAGGTAAAATCTGCATGGGAAGGTTGCTTAATGTAATGTTAAAATATGTGAGATGTGTGAAGAATTAGAGGTGTCTATATGCTCTACAGTTTCTACTGGTTTTCCCTTTTATTACTAAGAAAATTCCTAAAAAGAGAGAAACTGTCCCACAGCATCCCAGATCCTCCGCCGTACCTTACATTCTGCATTTAAACAAATCTATTTATCGTTTTAATTAAACCCCGTGAACCATCAACAGACCCACACATGAATCAGCCTCCAGCTCCTTGGACTCACCTGTCTGTTAGCAGAGGTTTGGGGGACGGAGCTGACTGAGGGGACCGGTGCGTAGGCATTGGTGGAGGCCAGGGACACGGTGGACAGGGAGGGGGCCCCAGACTGACACTGCTCCCTCTTGTGCGTCATGAAGGCCGGCAGAGAATTAAACTGCTTTTTACACTTCCCACACAGGAAGACGTCTTCATCATCTGAACAGAACCAAAAAAAAAACCAGATAAGGCCAGACGGAAAACAACGGCAAGCTGAGTATTTTATACAACCCTGTCCAAGGTAGTGACTGAGGCGTCCTGGTCTTAAAGGAATAGTACACCCAAAACATGATTAGCCT
>NW_015151261.1:72489-79498 GCF_000732505.1 Cyprinodon variegatus | reverse complement strand
AGTGGGAGTAATTTCACCAGGAGTGGGGCGGGACAGGATTTAGATTTCTACTCTGGCCCGGGATTGGGACGGGACAGGAGTGAAAATCCAATCCCGTGTCAGTCTCTACTGACCAGATGGATCTCCTAATAACAACAGTCCTCCACTTCATGCCATGAAGGAGGCTGTAACTCATTCTTATCTCTCATGACCTTCGTTTGGAGCCTGTGAGGCTCAGAACAGACATTTTTTACTCCACAATTTCTACAAACATTTTTCTTTGATTTGTAGACTTTTCAGCTTAGATTTTTCACCTAGCTGTCATTTTTCTGTCCCCCTAACCATGGAACCATGCATGGTTGAACCTGGCTTCAGATCCCACAGGGAAGTAAAGGGCTATTTCCATTTTTTTCTTAAATCTTGGCAAATTCAACCGATTAAATTATGAAATTCATAGAAAATCTAGACAGGAATTAGTTTCATAGTTTATGATCATTTTAAGCTTTGTGTGTGAAAATGTTTTGTTCAGGCGTCTAAACTGAACCCAGTTCAAGAACCTGGAATATCAAAAGTAAAAAAGATTTAGAAGCTGAAAAAAAGCTGTGAAATGGCATTTTTTTCAATTAGGTTTAGGAACTAAAATTTTAGGAAATTACATTTTCTGAGGCTGTTTACTGAGAATGAAGGTCATCATGAAAATAGAAAAAAAGTGGTAAAACTCAGGTGTGTTTCAGAAATGCAGATCTTCCTTAAGAATAAAATGAATCAGAGAAAGCTTGGAAATGTAAACAGTTTTCTGATCTCAGTTATGATCTCTCATACCCATTGGCTGGATGGCAGGCGTCGCTGAGACGTTTTGGTTGTTTGGATCCGGAACTCCTCCTTGGCCGTCCAGCAGAGACTGGACCGCCAGCACTGTCTGGTTGTCCATGCCTGAAGACAAAAAGGACAAGGAAGTCAAAGCCCAAAAAAAGCCATTGTCTCCATAGGATGATGCACCTTCTGAAAAAGTGAAGGAGTAGTTTTTAGGTTTCTTTTAGGGAGAAGTGGAAAGGAAAGATTTAACCTTTTATAGGACAAGTTAAAATTTTGTATCACTTGCATACCCCTTACAAATTGAAAAAAAAAAAGTGTTTCTTTCACTCTGTGAGTCTTTTTCATGAATTTCTTATAGAAGCCCTTTTGTTATTATTCTTAATATATTCGAGAAGGTTGGCGTTTCTTGTTATTACATTGACAATAATTTTTGCCATCAAAAGATCCAGATTTTTTTAACCCCTAGAACCCTACGGACCCACCGGTGGGTCCAGCTGCTACGTGACCTCGTAATTTTAACAAACCCCCAGTATTGATGTAAAAAACATATTTGGCACAGTTTGGTGACATTTATGGATAAATGTGCCAAAATGGCCTCTCCGCCTAAGAAATTTCTCACTAATACCATTCTAAAATAAATATGATTCATCTGATTGAGTCCAAATTTGGTATATTTTTACACAACATTTAGATTTGAAAGTCTGTACTACTTTTTTGTGCTATAAATAATATTTTGCTAGTGTTTTGCAATGTTTATTTCAAAGAAAATTTTGGCGAGGTTCAAAAAATGCAAAATATTTTGTATTTTGTCCCTAATATTTCAGGCAGGGTCAAAGGTACAATGGTGCTGACACCAGAAAACCATTCTATGACATCTTACCTTTACAGACGTACCAAAAGTTTCTTCTTAAATCTAATAGCTCTGAGGCTATAAGTTATTTACTTTTGTGTGTTTTTGTCAGGCAGAAATTTATTTATACCCCCTTAGGGTGTAAGAGGTTAATGTTGCAAAGGTAATAAGGTCTTGTCCTGGATTCCAATAACACTGTTGGATTGAAATTTTGACTTTAAAAGTATCTCACTGAGTGCCCTATAAAGGGTTAATTACTCTTTAGATGTTTCCCCTTTTTGCAATAAGCAATCATATCTATACTCTAGAGAAAACATTTGCAAAAGATTCTTAATTAGATGCAACTTTGAACTTTGACTAGGCCGTTCTGATCCATGAAGCAGCTTAGATGAAGGCCATCCCACTCTGCTTATAAGCCTAGAAATGTTGTCCTACAGTAAAGTGAACCTCTTCTTTACTCTCCAGTATGTTTCCAGCCTCCAGCAGGCTAACTGAGACTATGTTATCTTGTCACAAGCAATAAGAAAAGTGATCACACCACAGGCGTAACTTTCTGAAGGACTGGTGTGGACATATCCCCACCAATAATTTCCGCTTTTTTCCCCTTTCCGCTTATTTACTTTAGCCAAAGGTAACAGAGGTTGGGTGCAGCTATCTGTGTTCAGAGGGTTTTCAGTCCATGGTTTTGTTTTCCCTCTCTCCCACTGCTCCCGTGTCCCACCTCTCGGTGTGACATCATCGGATCTATCGCTTTCAGATATTGGATTTGGGGTCGCATTTCACTGCGTACAGAGTAACTACGTGGAGGAGGAGAGACACAGCAGCACTCAGTGAATATTAACCAGCAGCTACTTTGATGTTTAAGTAAAAGTTAGGAGACGGGTTGGTTAAAAAAAAATTAAGAGATCATGTCACTGAAAAATCTTTTTGTTAGACATACAGAGCTTTTTTGAGCTAAAAATGGTTACAACTTGTAAGTTTATAGAAGTTAGTATTATAATGCAAGAAGCTTGAGAAAACATAGTTTGTTCTTCTTTACTAGTTCAAATAGCTGGGCTTCTCAGAGGACCATGACTCACAGTTACAGGTTCAAATTAACATGTTTTCTTATTGTGCAGATAGAATCAGACTGCAGAGCTTCTAGACATATTGAAATTTTGTTTCTTGCATCATTATATTAGTAAATCGGTTCATAAATATTTTAAACAGAGCAAAGAGAGAAGTAGGAAGAGCTGCAGATTTAAAGGGGAAACAAATTTACTTGGATATGCAATAAAATAGATCTCCATGTTCACCAGAAAGTTTACAAGAAAAAATATTTCTTGTTTGTTTTTTGGACATTGTTTTTAATTTGGATTTTTGGATTCCTGTTGCCTGTGGTTGTTGGACTTTGTTTCACTACCCTTCATTAAATCTACTAAAAATGGACCTCCGCCTGCCTCTGCTTTGGGTCAACAATCCTAACCAAATCCTGACACTAGGGATGCATGATTTATCGATTTTAGCATCGGAATCAGCTGTTGTTTGTTTTTTATACATTCATGTTTTTGGGTCCTATATATGTAATGCACTAAAAGGCATCTCTCTAACATTTATAAATATAAATATCAGTGTATTATGCTTCTCTTGTGTTCTCAACAATAGGAAAGCATTCAATAAATAGATGGTTGAGCTCATTTTTGCAGCAGGAGTAACTGTAGGTCCATCAGCCTCCACCCTTAGAGTGTCACCACCAACTTTCATCACAAACTTACATCCTTGGATCAAATTGATCCAAGAAGAAAATAAACCAAAAACAAACTGGGCCTAAAATCGCAGCTTGACAAACTTCTTAGATTTATAGCCTCATCCTGCTTCAGTTTAAAATCACTGCAGGAAAAACATAAATCGCTCAAAACCGCAAACTATAAACTGATTACCTGATAAAAAGTGACTTTGATAAAGACGGGAAATCATTTATTCTGCCTGATGTTTACATCTCACTTCCAGATATATTTTTCTCTACCTTTACAATGACGTATATTAAGCCACGATCCGGACATACTTTTATGACTTCCATAAAGATCCCAAAGCATATTTATCAAAATAAGCCCTAACGGCCCAGCTATGTTTGTAATTAAGCAATAATAAAGGGAATATTACTACCTTCCAGCACCTCAAATATTGCCTGCGCCATCTTGAAAAGCTCCGATAGGCAATAGGCGCTCGACTAGCAATGCCTGCCGCTTGATGGGAACTTCCCACGTTATGAAAAATCATTAGAGCATTTTAAACAAATGTTTCCACAAGTCCAAGTTTAATTATGGTATTATTCAAACGTTTAGTATTTGCCTAAAAGCGCGTGAGCTGAAAGATAAATATGCTTTAAGAATATTTCTAAACAAACTGATTTTAGTATGAATCGTTGCTACAAAACGGGGTTAATTTACAAATGATTGGACTTCCGCTTTTTTTTTTTTATGGAATTTCTGATTGCAGACAAACTACGCATATTGTAAATTAACTCTTTACAACTTCGTCTACTTGGCCAAAAAAAAAAAAAAAAATCAAATACTTGGTAATAAACAATCGAACAGTCGACGCTCGGGAACGTGACAGGCAGCGGAACCGACCAATCAGAGCCCAGCATCATCGCCTCATGGAGAACGTCACTTTTCGACCAATAGGAAGCGCTCTTTCTCTCCACGTGCAGGTTTCGCGGCAAAAAAGATTTCGCGCGAAAACAGCTTGTTTGGGTGTCGATCAGCTGGAACAATAACAACAAAAAACTGCCGATAAGTGGGCTGCGGGGACGCTTTCACAGACCGGCCGCGCCCCGTGGTGAGCGAGCCGTGGCCCGCAGACTGCTGCGTGGATGAACACGCGTGGATTCCGGCTGTTTTAATTCGCTTTATTTTGCATGTTTTGACGGAGCGCTTCCTGCGTGCCCCAACAAAACGAGGGTAAAGAGGACCTGCGGCTAAAGCTAACATGCTAACTTACCCTGTATATCTATTTGCCACCTAATTATTGTACTTTCTCTCTGACTGATGCTTAGTTTCAAACATTTACTGATGGAGATGATTTGGGCGCGCGGCGATGCTTCTGCTTTGTAGATATTTCATGTTGATAAGCTAACTTCTGTAGGCTGCTCCAAAGTTTTCCTAGCTTGATAATTTCGCTCTGTCTTCCAGGTAAAATAAGATAATGTCGCTTTAAGGTTGTAAAGTGCTAGCTTAGCTGCTAACTGGCTCATTTAGCTGAACTTGTGGGAGTGTTTGTGGTTTTGGGCTAGAAGTTAGCCTGTTAGCAGGGCAGGCCGCGGCCGGACTCTGCTGACAGGAGACACGAAAACAAAAGATTAGCTTGATCCTGAGCAAACTCGATCATCACCTGCCTTTCTTACCGCCTGCGTCGCTTTAAAAAAATATTTAATATTTAATAACATTTCTCCCTCTCAGCCTGTAGACGTGTGACGTATTATGCAATTAAGCAATTTCTTCCTGCTTCAGTTGGCAATTTCAGTTTGGTAGAACATCCTGTGTTTTTGTTTCATCTTTGATCTTCATTTTTATTTAGTTCTAGCTTTAAATTCAAGCCATAAACATTTAAACTGTAACCAGCTCTTGAGGAACTGGCCCTGAACCCCTCTGAACACATCCTGTAAAAATGTCCCTTTAGCAGCAGAACATTCTCAGGACTCTGCAGATGCCAGTAGGAGCTGATCCATTCTTCAACCACAGCTTTGCAGTGTGTCACAGCTCAGCACGTCCACAGTCTAGTGAAGGGGGACCATGTCAGAAACTCTGATAACGGGGCACACGTCGGAGGATTTGCTGGCAGATTTTGAGACATTGCTGAACTCTGGAGGTATTGATTTGGGTGAGGACCATCAGATAGTGATCATCACCAGCCCCAGCAATGAAGGACTCCACCCAGCCGCCGCCCCGAGCAGCACAGGGGAGATCCTGCTGTTTGCCACGCCGCAGGGCCCCGCTGACGTTGGGGTCCAGGACAAGAGACGGCCAATCCTGGGGAGACCTCCGGTAAGACGAGTGGGGGGCGGGGGAGAAGGAAGTGAAAGAGTTAGAAGGGAAGTGGTTGAATTAAGAGTTTCATGCTCTTCTGTGCAGCAGAGCTCCTCCTAACCTCACCATCTGTTGCTTGAAGGCATCTTATTTTGCATAGAGTCTGTTTTCCTTCGCTGTCTGCTTTACATAATCTAATACCATGTAATAACTCTATAACATTTTTTTTCTCATCCAACCGTCTCATCAGGTAAAGAGGAAGTTGGACCTGGATAGTGATCATCAGTATGTCAGCACTACACGACCAACCACAGGCCAAGTTACACCCTCCACACCTGCTCCTCCTAGAGGTATACACATACACACAAAAAAAAAAAAATCACAGAGGGGCATTCATCTTTGTTCCAACCCACATATACATCAGCCTTTTGTCATTGTTCTAACAGCAGCTGCTCCTTTATTTAACCTGATCAGCAGCCTGTCCTCCATTGTTTCTGCTGGGCTCAGTGGTTTGGGTTATAATAACAACCATTCTGTCTATTCTCACCCAGCACATCATCACTTTATCACCTCTAACTATTGGGTTAGAGTTTTATAACTTAGTCTAGCTCCATGTAGAAGGATTATGAACTGAAAAAAAGGAATTATGATCTAGCTTTTTAACTCTGATTAATTTAATTAAGCTGTTTCATGGACGCCTTAAAGACGGGTTAGTCCAGATGTTCCCTAAGTTTTCTATGAATGACTTTTAAAATGGTACCAGAATGGATCCGAGTCATTGGTCCAAATGGAAATATTTCCAAAACAACTTTAAAGGTTTTGTACAATAGTCACAAACACACCATCAACAGCCAGTGCATTGGGTTTTATTCTATCTGATGTTTTTATATATTTAAATTAAGGATAGTTTGGGTAGGTAAGCTTTTTTTTCTTTCTGCTGCATCCAGATCTTCTGTTTTGATTCTTTCCTTGTTAAGACCACTACATTTTCTTTTTATCCTTTCTCCAAGTGGGGAGGTGATGTTTATATCTCCTTGTAATTTGCAAACTGATAGATTGGGCCAATGAGACGTTGTGCTAAACCACCTGCAGCTGCAATTTGCAGTTTTATTAAGCATGAAAAGCAAAAAAAAAAAAAAAGAAATCTTTGTTGGCTTGACAGACCAGCCATTTAGGAAACTTTCTGAACCTGGTGACTCCACCCCTGCTTTCCAAGGCAGCTTTCTGTCTGTTTATGGGGTCCTTGTGCATGTGCTCACTTCCATCTAAGTGCTCTAGTGAGTCTGAGTGGAGGTCAGATCCGAAGGCAGCAGGGTTCACATTTTCACAGCGTTTTCTCATATATATATATATATAT
>NW_015151261.1:57112-72424 GCF_000732505.1 Cyprinodon variegatus | reverse complement strand
TCTAAATTTAGCATATTCATCGAATTTCAGTTTAATTTAGAGAATTCTTTGTGTAAACAACAGTTTTACTGAAATGTGCCGGATAGAGCTGGGCGGGCGGAGTAGATAATTCCACCACAGGGTGAATGATCTCATTCTGAGTGGACATATTTTATTATTTTTTCAATTAAATTTAAGTAAATTCAATAAAATTTTGTTTAATTATAAAGCACCAGTTCATAACATTTCCTCTTAAGACACTTTACAGAAACTTTGAACCACTCTGACTGTATTGTCTCTGAAAAGAAAAAAATAGTGGATTTCATTGAGTCATTGGCCTGCAGGACGCTCTCCTCCTGGATGAGCCTTAAGCAATGATTTTTGTTTCCATTTTGACGTTTACTCTTCAGCAATCCCTCACGCTGAGCGTCTATGCAGCTACAGTGGAGCATAAAAAGTCCCTGTTAACAGGAAGAAACCTCCAGTGGTACCAAGCTCTGTGTGAGCGGCCTTGCACTGTTACTGACTGGGGTTCAAGGAAACAGAAGTAGACCTACAGAAAGAAGCAGATATGCAAAAGGAAACTTTTAACTAGCTCCACAGAGCTGAAGGAAACACACAGCCAGGCAGAAGAGCTCCGAGCCAGTTCTAATTGCAGGATGAAGGAGTAAAAGAAACAGGACTACACTGGAAAAAAACAGCCCTTACTCAAACATCTATAGACAGAGATATTGATGGCAGCAGCTCAGCTTACAGTATATTCCAATCCAGGATGGAGTTAAAGTCAAAAGAAAAAGACCTGATGAAGCTACAATGAGAGAACATAAGGTTATGGGTGTTCCCCAGCAGGAACACCCTGCTGGGGAACACCCATCACTGTGTCTGTGCAGTATTCACAGACACGGTGAATACTGCAGAATGTGAGAATAGAGACAGAAGGAAGCAGAATGATGAAAAAATGGTCCCCCTGTCCTCCAGCAGCCCAACCTTATAGCAGCATAGATATTGAAAATATCTCAGGATAACCTGACTGTTTGGATGAGGTTTCAGAAAGGTAGATCCAAGGAGAAACAGTGAAATCTCCTCCACTGGATCACCGTTCACTCTACCTCCTATTTCTCAGCTACCTTTGGTATGAAATAATTAGCAAGATTCTGTTTATTTATTACATTTCTAAATGAACAGATGTGGTTTTATTTTGACCAACCTTGTGTGTTCTGAGAAAGCTGACATGACGACAATAAGATGTGATGCATATAAAAATAAATTTTCAGAAATCACGCAAATAGGTTTAATGTGGCATTTAGTTAGAGATCTATGCGGTCGTTATCATCAAGCTACAGCTAACCATAGCAGGTTGATATGAACCAATGGTCTGGAAACCTCGCCTGAGCATAAAACCACATCCTGTGCTTCACCTGTCAGAGCTGCAATCAGAAGATTAAACAGCTTAAACTTCTGATTAGAGAATCAAATGTGACGAATCCAGGTCAAATCTAGAGTCATTCAGTCGCAGGTCTAAATTAAGTCTCCTCCTTTGCACTCGATTCCTTTGGAGGGACTGTGGCTCAGTCTGCTTCATGGAGCCATGGAGGAATTGTTTCCTCCTCCATGAGGCCAGAATTCTATTGGTAGCTTCAACAATGCTCCTTCTTTACTCTTCTGAGGTTAATTGTTAATTTCTAATTGGCTGTTTCCTTCATGCCAAACAGGAAGCTTCTACAGTCCCAGTCAGAAGTAATGAGGCGCTCTTCCTCTGTTTCCTCACAGACTGTTGGACTGTGAGGCTGATTCACTATAACTGACTCTTCCACCAGCATGGAAATGACTGAGCTGATCACATTAACAGCTCCTGCTTAGTTTTTTTTTAGAACTTATACTTTTGTTTTTTTTTTTTTTGCAGAGCAATTGTACAGCCACACAACAATGGTACATAACACAAAAGTTGACAATATACAGTTTTCCATAAAAGGAACATCTTAGCTCGATATTTTAGGATCTCAGCCTCAAATTTGTAGGCTCATCATCCTGAAACCCTAAAATAAGGATACACTTTGGGCGGAATAGCTAAACACCATATGCCAAGAGACAAACTTGTTGGGCTTATTTACATCAACATAGCTTCTGCTGGCCTCCAGCTCAGGCTAAGTGTTTTTTTTAAGTCTTAATGAGTAGGTTATCTTTTCCATTTTGTACGTTTCTCTTACTTTTTGTACCCATAAGTCATAGGAAGGAGGCTCCAACTGCATCCACCTGATTGTAATGCATTTCAGGGCTGCTGTAAAAAGAACATTCAACATATAAGTTTTGGCACATCCTTGCAAACTCTCCGGTATAATACCAAATACCGCAACAGTAAGATCCCTTGGTATAATCTCCATGAAGATCTGGTTTCCTGTACACCTCATCCCAAAAGTTTTAAAGTTTGGGACATGACCAAAAAATATATGTGTATGATTGGGGACCGCTGAGCCACAGTTTCTCCAACACAAGCTCGGTACTCTAGGATCCATCTTGGCAACAACATCTGGGGTCCTGAAATATCTACTAATAATTTTCCATTTATATTCCCTCCTGCTTAGTTTTAACGCCACGGTGAAGTCACACGGTTCATGAAAGGGATTTCTTTACGTGATGTTTTGGCTTTTTGGAAACGTCTCAGCAGAGACACCCAGACTTCTCTTTGCTGGGGCACCCATTGTTTTCATTGTAGGCTATAATGTTTCATCTGAATCAGGCGTGTTCTCCTCCTCCTCTGTCAGCAACACAGGTTTTGGTTTTCCTCTCCTCCATGAAGCCCAGATTTGGGAATTTCATGGCTAGTTGACCTGTAGGTGGATCCTCCCTCCTGAGCTTTTCCTTAGAGGCATCGAAACATAATGAATATAAATGTAATTCAGGCTTACAAGCATTAGCATCCTTATCTGTCTTCATCCTAATTAGACTTTGCTCAGTGTTTAGGAATAACCTGATCAGGCAGATGTTTAAAGTTTTCATATAAAAAAAGATGAAATGGTAAAAGTTTTGATGAGGATTCTGAAACTAAAGAAGCAGAAGCTCTAAGAAAGTTTGTCCGGTTGCAGACGATCAGTTAAATAAACGTCCCAAATCTAAAAATAAAGAACAGTTTTTATCTTTAATTTTTCTGGGCAGTTCCTCGAAACTCGACGGAAAAGTCCCGCTACGACACGTCCTTAAACCTGACCACCAAGCGGTTCCTGGACCTGCTGTCCCAGTCAGCCGACGGCGTGGTGGACCTGAACTGGGCCTCTCAGGTGTTGGATGTCCAGAAGAGACGCATCTACGATATCACAAACGTCCTGGAGGGAATCCAGCTCATCTCCAAGAAATCCAAGAACAACATCCAATGGCTGTGGGTATTAACGCCAGAAAACATTGGTATAGATCAAAGTTTGATTAGATAGTGCTCCTGAAAACAGCCTCCCACAGTTAATCTCTAATCTGTGTGACCTTCTGCAGTGGCAATCGAATTGATGCCAACCTGGTTTCCCGGCACAAGGAGCTGCAGAAGGAAGTGTGCGACCTCACAAAGGCTGAGGAGCAATTGGATGAACTTATTTCTAAATGCACCCTGCAGCTCCGGCTTCTAACGGACGACCCGCTGAACAAGAAATATCCTTTGAACCGGACCTCGTTTGCTAAAGGAACAGCAGCTTCGTAGCTTAGAGGGACATTTAGGCTAGGTTCACACTGCAGGCCTTAATGCCCAATTCCGATTTTTTTTTTTTTTTTTGCGAAATCCGATATTTTTGCGTTGCCGTTCATATTTCCAAATATATGCGACTTCTGTGATCTCCTGTGTGAACTGCAGTCCTACCACGCAAGTGTCCCGCATGCGCAGTAGAGGATGCAATGACATCACAGGCCATATTTACTTTTCTCGGAAGTAAACATGGCTAGTAGTGGCGGCGCGCATCTAGTGGTCTTTTCACAACCATTAAAACTCAATCTTTTCAATATGGTTAAACATAAATACTACTCTCCGCATCATCATCTCCCATGGTTGTTGGTTTTCTTGCCGCTTCTGCATAGCAAGACGCAGAATAGTGACGTTTGTTGGGTATTGATGACGTTCAGGTTGGATAATTTCCAACCCGGCCGTTCAGACACAGGTCGCGTTTGAAAAGATCAGATTCGTATCGGATTCAGGACCACATAGCCAAGTGGCCTGGGTCGGATTGGAAAAAAATCAGATCTGTGTTGTTCAGCCAGCCATGAAAAGATCAGATCCAGGTCGCATATGGGCAAAAAAATCGGATTTGGGTCACTTTAGTGTGAACGTAGCCTTAGACCCAAATCTGATCTTTTTGGGACCTGTATCTCATTTTTTCGTGGCTGTCTGAACAACACAAATCAGATTTTTTTCCAATACAACCCAGATCACTTCGCTATGTGTTCCTGAATCTGTCATCAATACCCGACAAACGTCACTATTATGCGTCTTGATACGCAGAAGCGGCAAGAAAAACAACAACTATGGCAGACGATGATGCGGAGAGCAGTATTTATGTTTAACCATCTTGAAAAGATTGAGTTTTTATGGTTTGGAAAAGACCGCAGATGCGCGCCGGTACTACCAGGCATGTTTACATCCGCAAAAACGGAGCACTCTGGCCTGTGATGTCATTGCGTCCTCTACAACGAATGCGGGACACTTGCTTTGTATGGCTGCAGTTCACACAGGAGATCACAGAAGTCGCATATATTTGGAAATGTGAACGGCAACCTCAAAAAAATCTGAATTAAGCATCAAGGCCTGCAGTGTGAACGTAGCCTTAGATAAATAAATATTCTTTCTACTTTTCTAAATTTGATCCTGAAACTACAAAAACAAACTCTGTTATGTGAAACGTTTGGATTTTATGTGATGGACGAATACAAATAAAAAATAACGCAGAAGTTTTCTGGTCTACCATGGCCGTAAATGGACCTGTTTAGATTTAGGTCTGGGCTTTGACTAGGCCAATCCGATTCATGGACGTGCCTTCGTCACTTTCTGTCAATTTTACTCCTCAAAAGTGAAAATTAGCAACTAATTTAGACTGTTTATATTCCTGTAATTACTGATGAAAAACATCCCCACATCATGACCCTTCCATCCCCATACCCGACATGGAGGTGTGTGGTTGAAACGTGATGCTAAAAAGGGAAAAGATTATGCTGAGCAGAAGATGTGAAGCTTTATTCGGTTGTTTTTATTCTCCGATCTAAACAGAAGTACCTCAAACTGTAGAGGGAAGTTTTTGTTCTTTAACAGCTGCGTTCAGCACGCTGGGTTACGTGCGCTGTCAGGACCTGAGGAAGTCCTTTGACTCCCCAGACCAGCTGGTTATGGTGATCAGAGCTCCCCCCGAAACGCAGATGCAAGTAACAGAGCCCAGTGAGGTGAGGGCGGTGGAATTGGCTCTCTCTCTCTCTCTCTCTGCCCTTTGAGGCGTGCTCCCCCCGATCTAACGGCGCTCCTCCGTCTGTCTGTCTTCTTCAGGGCTACCAGGTGTCCCTCAAGAGCACACAGGGTCCAATAGACGTCTTCCTCTGTCCAGAAGACAGCTCAGGTGTGTGCAGCCCCGTGACAGGAGGTAGTCCTACACAAGGCAACGCCGACCCGTCCCTCGTCCCGCCCCCCTCACAAGCTGCAGAGCAGCTACTCCCCCAGTGTTCCGCAGCAGCTCTGGAGGTGGGCTTATCATCTCCGGCGTCCACCTCATCTACGGTAACGGCGGCATCGCAGCAGGAGACGTCGACGCTGACGTTGGGTGGGGACACAGGTGAGTGCTCAGAGGAACGCTGCTGAGGGGGACAGAGGGAAGCTCAGGGATGAGAACCAAATGCAGAAGTAAAAAACATTATGAACTCTAATACTATATATTAGTATAGGAAAGAAAATATTTGAAGTTGTAGAGAAGCGGCTGTTCCAACTGTTGCTTTTCTGAATTCTCCCGAGTAGTGCCCGACTTTACACGAGTGAATAGAGCAAATGTGATTGGTTGATTATCAAGAGGGCAGGATTGTTGCAGGGAAGGTTTAGAAGCAAGTTTTATTGTGCCGGTTTCTTTGAAGCATCTTGCTAACCGGTTAGCAACTTAGTGCTAGTAGGTTCCCAATGGGAAATTCCATTGGGACCAAGTAGCACTAAGTTGGTGACTTAGAAACGACACTGTCAAGGAAACATGCAAGAGGAGGAGAGTTTAGTGTAGGAGGTCATGGATGAGTCTCATCTGTCATACATTTTTTATTTAGTGAAGGAAAGCGGGACAAAGTTGTTGTGGAAGAGGACGCCAGTGCGGCAGAAGCTTGGTTTGGTGTAGAAGGCTTACAGCCGTACATGTTTGAGCCCTTGCCTCGCAACGCTGACAGTTCTGTTAGCTCTACACCTGCTGCAGACACAGACGTCCATCCCTGTGAAACACTGAGACGGAACTCAATGGGAAAGGAAATGATTCTCATTTCTTAGATCCGTTGCGTATATTAGCTGCGACATATGAATCAATATGCTATGACCGAAAAAATTTGATTGACAGATGACCGTTGATATATGATTGGCAGAATTTATGTGTACAAGCTGACGGATAACTAATTGACCTTCCGCCACAACAATCCCATGATAAACAACCAATTTATTTTATTCGCTAGTGTAAAGTTGTGCACCACTCGGGAGAATTCAGAAATGCAGCGGTTGGAACGGCTGCTTCCATATGACTTTAAAGCTAATAGCTGTTTATGATTAGAGTATGTGCTCAAATATACAGTCTGCTGTATCATGTGATTAACATTGTTTTAACGCGGCGTGCTTCGGTGGAGCAGTGGTTAGCGCACACAGCCGGACAGGACGTACTCCTCGATATGGCCGACCCAGGTTAAGAAATCCGACCTGTGGTCCTTTGCTGCATTTCTCTCCCCCTCTTTCATACCCCATTTTCTTACAGCCTACTATCCAAAAAACGAGCTAGTAGTGCCGCAAAAAACAAACAAAAAAACATTGTTTTAAGGTATTGATTGTCATTCGTTAATTGCGTTGAGCCACGATCAGATACCTGAAGCGAAAACACTGAATTAGCTTAAAGTCTTCTTTCCTGTAATTTGATCTAAGCAGCAGAGCAGCAATTTTGTAATGATTTGAAGTGAGGTAAAAGGGTATTAACCAATAGCATCAGCCCCTCAGCTGTGTTGATTAGAAAAATATATTTCATTTCTCTACAAATCTGATCTTTATTAAAGGAGAAAAAAAACGGTGAAGGGTGATGCTTTTCTCAGATAAAGTAAAATGAATCATCCATCCCCATAGGGAACCATGGTGGTGGCAGCATCATGCTGTGGAGTAGCTTTTCCTCAGGAAGCTGATCAAAGATCAAAATGTGTTCTTTTCATGTGAAAGTAAAAAAACCAAACGGTTTACAGAAAAAGCAGAGATTGAGCAGCAGAGTAAAAAATGGCCACATTTGTTTGTTTTTTTTCATTGATCTTGAAAATATTTGGGAATAATGCGTCCACATCCACAGTTATTCATTTCTTTGAAATATGGAAAGTGCAACTAAATCAATCAGAACAGAAATGTGACTGATGGGCTGAAAAAAGGTCCTTTATTCTTAAAAACGGCACAAAAACCGTTAATTTGGCAAAGATGAAACCTGTTTCTTGCATTGAAAGGAAAAGGTGCCATCAAGCGGCGCTGCTGCCTGGCGTTCGGTTTAATGAGTCACAGCAAACGGTAAAGGCGAGCTGCAGGAGAAGCAGACGTCCTCCTGGACCTTCATCACTGCTGCCTTCCACAGGATTCAGCTTTTATTTAAATAAGATCATCATCCTGCAATAAACTATTTTAATAGTTTATTACAGGCTGTGTTGATGGGAGTTAAGCTACTATGTTTAAAATCCTGTTTGATTATATTTTATTTTCTATAATTATGTCTCTGGTTGTAGAAAACTGCAGCAGCATGTTTTGTGGTTCTGTAGCTTTTTCGTTTTTTTCACTTCTCTGTTTTGGTGAACAGAGTCGCTCCTGGGAGGAGATCCGTTCTCCAGCCTGGGGGACATCGGGGACTTTGACCTGTCGCCCCTGTCGTCCTCGGACCTCCTGAACGGAGAAGGCCTTCCTCTCCCGTTGGACGGCTTCATCAACCTGTCTCCCCCCCAGAACCACGACTACCACTTTGGGCTGGAGGACCACGAAGGAATCAGTGAACTCTTCGATTGTGACTTTGGTGACTTGTCGCACGTTTTGGGGGACGGGTAGAGAAAGAACGAGAGGAAGTGGATAAACTTCAATCTTTTCCAACGTAGGACTTAATGTTTCCTCTGAAGGAGAGCTGTGAACCAACGCTTCACGGCACCATCGGCTTTGTTTTATTTTTGCTGCGGGAAATCGAGTAATCCGCGTCCTGGTTACCAAATCTCAAAATGATTGCCCTTAATTGTACATAACAATATAAGCACTTCTCTGTGACTGTTTTTCTTTTTATTTAGACCAAGATTTTAGCTTTAGTATAGCTATTTAAATTATTTATGTTTATTTTGATATTTCGTACCAAGTTTTTTTTTTTTTTTAGATGTTGTGTTGTCCAAGTAGCCTGTGGGGGGTGGGTGAGTTGCAGCAGCGTCACCTTAAGTTTCCCCATTACTGATGATTAGTTTGCAGTTTTTGCTGAATCTGGAATAAGTATGAACTGTCAGGGACGTTAGAGCGACTTGCTTTTTGAAAGCTTCCCAGCGTTCTGCAGGATTTTCTGTCAGAACGGGAAGCTTTATTTTTATTTTCTTCATCTAGCAGAAGGTAATTACAGCATGGATGTTTCTCCCAGGCACTGGAATCCTGAAAAACTGGATTATTTCTAAGGTTTGTCAAACCATTAGACCAATCAGCTACTTCGACTGCAACCATTGGACCTCAGTGAAGGTCAACTAGCTGGTTTTAAGGGAGAAATTATGCTTGTTTTTACGGTGTGTTTGGGGAAACTGAAGGCTTTAGAGTTGGGCGTATTCTGTGATGGGAGCCTTTCTTTTTTCCTATGTTTACCTTCCGCCATGGCGTCTTCAGTGGAGAAGGAAAAGCTAATTTGCGGCGCAGAAAGTGGCGGTGAAATTAGCACGTCAGCTGTGTTATAAACGATGTTTTGGCTCTTTTCGTTCGGCTTGGGGTGAACGTGAACGTCGGCGGAGCCAAGAACGCGCAATTATGTGGCAGCCTGTAGTGATGACCCATTCAGACCGGCTTAATAGCACCTTTGAACTAAGAGATGTGGGAAAATAATAGATTCATCTTTTATTCCAGCAGCATAATCTCAAACTTTCTTATTTTAGTTTTAAAACTGGTTTAAAGACCAACAGAGTGGTTGTCGGTACGCGTTTTTATCTGTCTTCTTATTCATCTAATGGATGCAGGTCTGGCCATAGAACCCATCCCTGCGCCTGTTCATGGTGACCTTTAGTGCGCCGAACCGCCCAAATGAGGCTTCGGTGTCCATATGTCCTGAGAAATGTGCTCATGAGCAGAATCCGATGCAGATGAAATGCTGAGAATGTCGACCTTAAATTGGAAATGATTTCATCCAGGTGGAGGTTTAGTAATCCCAGCTGCTAAAACACCCGCATCCCTGCACAGGTCGATGAACAAGTGGTTCACTGAAGAACCGGGATTTTTAAAGCAGCTTTAGTCTCATCTGAGCAAAGCAACACATCCCAGATAAAGTTTACGTTTGTGACGGTGGGACTGAGGCGGTTTTCTCTCCGGCATCCTTACCCAACAGTTGGTTAAATAGAGTTTAATCATTGACACTGAAACCCTGAGAGCCTAAGATGCAACATTTTGATCCGGTAGAGAGAATCGGTGAGACTTTCTCTCATCAGCAGCAGGGTCATCCATCCTTGTAGCCATGGAAACGGAGAGTCATCTGTTGCTAACTGGCAGCTCTTCTAAATCTGATCAACTTTAGGGGACTAGTATAAGTGAAATACAACGTGCTTATTGAGATTACTTCAAAACCGTTAATTGGCCTTTTTCCTACAATAAATGCACTAAAATCGCTGACCTGTTTTTTTTTTTTTTATATTTAATTTAGTTGGATTATGCTTTTGCTTTAAAAGGTTAGATCAAAGTTCTTCTATTCCATCAGCACTTAGAGGTTAGTCCACAGATCTGGCTGCTGCAGCTGCACTGATCGCCCTCACCCACCAGGTGTTCAGCCGTAGTCTCAGGTGAGCGGAGCAGAGTGAAGTCTTAATTGTGTTCCAGATGGGTTTTATGTAGGTTCTAGGTAATCTTTCTGCTGGTGTGTTTTTTCGTTGTTTTTATAAGCAAGAGTTTGGATGTTAGAAATTCACCACATGCCTGTGGGATGAAGCCGCCCAGCAGACACCGAGCTTTAATCGGCGCTCAGGGTGGGTTTGTTGGTCGTTCTGGGTGAAACAAAGCGTTGCTGCAGGTGTTGCCTTTAGGAAACATGAGGCGCAGGATTCAGCAGGACATGGGGACATACTGTTGTTTTTCAGTATATGCACTCAGATACTTATTGATCATGCCTTAAATCGTTATCTATCAGGTAGTAAGTTTTCCTCTTCTCTCTGAATGATCCCTTCATTCTTGTTTTGTTTTTTTGCTTTGGTTTATCAAACTGCAGCTTTTTTTAAGCTGCAGAGGTTTGAGAAACTAGGCTTTCAGTTCTGACCAGCAATAAGACATTTTCCATGTTGATACTTGGATATATACATTTTTCTCATGCAATTTTGTACATAAAATCTTTTTTAAGTTATGTAAGCTAACCTGTTTAATTTGTTTTATTTTTGCTTTCTTCAGCGTTGGACTTCAGTCTGTGTTAATGTATTTATTTCTGTTTTGTTTGTTTGTTCTGGAAAAGGGTTTAGTGGGGGAAAAGATGCTGATAAATGTTGTTAAATCATTTAGGGACTTTATTTTGAAAATGTCTACCTTATTCTGTGCATATTTATAATTTCCAATGTTTTCCCCTCCTTAATAACATATTTCCACCTATTTTAACCACCATATATGTGCAACTATTTTATAGGCTAATGTTTAAAAAAAATGAGGTGGAAATAAGGTAGGAATTACAAAGAGTTGTATTTTTTGTATTAAGTGTGAATTTTATTACTTCATGCTTCCGATGTTAAATTTTTTTTTCAGATTGATTGTTACATGTTAAATTGCTAATCTAAAGTTGCCCATGGGCTCTTTAGTTGTTGGTGCCTCAAACTCCTTTCAAAGTGTTAAATCTTTATAATTATTCTAATGTTTTATCTTGAGCTCTTAAAATCCACCTTTTTTATTTCATTTATTGCGCTTTAAACTTTGAGGCAGCTGATTTTTTTTTGCAGTCGGCGGCATCGGCCCTTTGTGCGATTTGTCACGTTTTTCTTTTCTGCAGGATTAAGGCGGTGCCTTGTTGAGGTTAAATAGGTAATTGTTTTATGTGTTGTTGTGGTGAAAGAATGCATGGCGTGTGGGTCGTGTTGGACAAAGTTTGCACCTTCAGTTAAGACAAAAAAAGAAAAAAATTGTGTTGTAGAAATCAGTGGTTTGGATAATGTGTGAGAATTTTAATGCCTTTTGAAACAAATAATGGGTCATGGTTCTTCATAGATTATCATTAGAAAATGAGATTTTATCCAATTTTTCATAACACTATATGTTAAAATCTGATCTTTTTTTATTGATGGATTCATTCTGGGATTCAGAAAAGGATCAAATCAGATGTGTTCTCATCCCGCTATTCAGTTTCTGTGCAAATGTTGCTGTGTGCCATTTTTATATGGGAACCAGTCTCATGCAACAGTCTACCCATTGCTGGTTTTTTGTGTGTTTTCCAGAGTTGCAAATTAGTTTCAACCCCTTTTCTACCAAATTGTCACTTTCAATGTTTTTGGACAGAAATAAATGCAAACTATTTTGATCTGACCTAACATGGCGTCTGTTTGCTTTATATGTGTGAAAGATAACGATGCATTCAATGTTCTGCTCGCTTTGCATTGATTTATTAGCAGCAGCCACAAAAATGTTCTGAAAGTTGCATGTCAACAAGCCAAAAGTATCAAATCAAAATTTAAAAAAATTGTACAGTAAACGGAACAGATGCATTTATTTTGATATTTTTCTGTTGGCTCACATTAAAATGACAAGACTATTTGATTTTTATTAGAATTAATGTAAACGGCAGACTTCTAACATGAAAGGAGTTTTTAAATGGTTTTCCAGATATAGATGGAGAAAGTTGTAGCTCCAACCAGGCCTTTAGTGGCCTGATGCACAGAATGGGAGACTGAATAATAGGAACAAACAATTGTCTTTGCTCCTATTTCATCTTTTTTAATCTAAACACAAAAATATTCTCTGGAAACATAATCTGGGGATTTAAAAGGCTTAATTTATCACTGAGATATAGAAGGAAGTGGTTATGGCCCAGTAGATGGGGCTGTGGTGTAAGATAGGATAAAAGGAGTCCTGAGAAAAGCTGATCACTATGCAGCCAGCTGAACAATTAGAACATCAGGAATATTAACACAAAGAGGAGGAGGATCAAACTGCACTAAAACAAATTATTATGCAATAACTGCTGGATGAAGCTTTTAGGAACACATTAGAAAAGAAACCAAATCCAACAACCTTTAGTATGATTCAGCAGCTATAGAAGAAAAGGCTGTAAACGTATGAAGCTACAGCAGAAAATCAGCATAGCTTATAATAACAGGGATCCAGTAACAAATCAATGACTGTTTGAGCCTAAGGAAAATCAAAGTGTTCTGGGATTTTAGACCAAAATTACCTTCACAACCAGAAAATGTCTTTGGACTTGCTATGAGAGAGTTTCACAACTTAAAACATTTATTATACATGACGATAAAAGTTATAAAAGGCTTTTAAAGCAGAAAATATGTCATAAAATTCTAAAAAAAAAAAATATTCATGGGCATGTTCTTTACCTAATAGTTAAAGCTCAGATGATGCAAGTTTATACAGTGTATAAAGCTTCTTAGGAAAGTTGGTCTGAGGATAAAAATGAATTAACAATAGGCAGGTTAATGATAAAAATGAACTGGAGACACTTGAAATAACTTTTCACAAAACCAATGATTGCATTAAGATGGGTCCCAGGTGATGGTTCATATTTACCCTATTTATCACACTGGAATAGATAATAAATATAAATACATTTTGCCAGGATCCCTTTTTCAGTCACTACCCTAAGAAATCCCTCATGACTCATGAGAAAAACCTCCTCGCTGTCTGGCCATCGTCAGTCAAAAATCCTTATGAGAAGCCAGCTTCATGACCCGCTCCTGCTACATAGACCCCTCAAAGGTTTAGCCTCACTGGAAGTGGCTTTTTTTTTTGCCTTGCTATCCAATCAGGGCTCTACTTTCTCGCTGCTTACCTCAACAGGCATTTCTTATGGAGCCTGAGAGGCAGCATCCTGCTGCTAAAGAGCATAGGAGATCACTTTAGAGAACGGAATAAACATCTGATTAATGCGCAACAAACTCATGAAATCAGGTGCATTTAGGACCATATTTAATGCAGTGTATTGACAACAAAGTTTCAATAAATATTTAAACAATTAATGTACAAAATTCAAATGGGAAGTTTACCCTCCCCAGTATTTAATGGAAAGTTGCCACTGATTGCCATATGTGTTTATATGTGTATGTATATATATATATATATATGTAATATATTTGTATATATGTATGTTTATATATGTGTGTATATGTATGTATGTGTGTATGCATGTGTGTATATGTGTGTATGTGTACGTATTTATGAATGTGTGTATATGTATGTTTATATATGTATATGAATGTGTGTGTATATGTATATGTATATATATGTATATATATATATATATATATATATATATATATATGTATATATATGCGTGTATATGATTTTTAAACTATTTTTTTGTACATAAACCACTTCTGTCTATAAACTAGAGTTCTGACCCTCCAAGACCCGTTAGTCTGCCTCCAAAATGTCCACCTCCACTTTATTTATTTTCCTAAATTAGATGCACCTGTTTGAGGTCGTTAGCTTCATAAAGACACCTGTCCACCCGATACAATCTGTAAGAATCCAACTACTGCTCATAATTTGAGATTATAGACCAATGTTTGACCTGGCTTTTTTTTATTTATTTTTTTAGAAGTTTGTCCCATCCACCTGCAGCCAGACTGACTGACATGAATGACGAGGCTGTGTCCAGTGTGTGGGTCAGTCTGGCTGGCCAGACTTATTCTTTAACCATTTTTGTTCATTTTTTTTTGTCTTATTCTGGTGCCTTATTGTCATTATTAGAGAAACAAAGTTTAGGGTTAATTAGCTGAAAGGTGTAATCATCAAAATTACCAGAATTTAAAGGTTCAGTAACATCACCCTGGGATCAATGAATCAATTAGATAACCAGGTACTACTCTTTAAACTCTTACTTTAAGCTATTTACACTCTTTTTACTGATTGTTAACTTTACATATACACCTGTAGGCAAGGTCAGGTCGTCACAAGGTTGAATTTAATCAACATAATTTTATTAATCCAACAATAAATCATCTTTTTTAAAATGCAGCTTCACCTCATCAAACTTGATGCATTCAGAAAACATTGGCTGGTTTCTAACATTTACAGGATCAGTTTTCTCTGTTGCCAAAGCTCTCAACCCTTTCCTAACTGTGGTGTTGCAAGAGATGACACAGTGACGTTATCTTCTGGCCTCTTCCACCAACCTATTCATGAATTCTCTGGAATCACATTCAGAATAAGTTTTCCCATCAGGAGAGATTTAATTAAATGCATTATTTATGTGTGTTTCATGAAGAAACGCAGCAATTTATGCAATGATATTTCACAAGAGGGCGTATCAGGATGACAATGCCCCGAGTACAAAGACACTCCAAGTGTCATCCTACTGCTTAATTCACATATATCTCATTGATTTCATCAGTTCACATGTTTCAAAATGTGTCATGCCTTTTTAGGGGCACAACCCATGTTCTCGGCATTCATGATTATTATGTTCATCAGAATGAGGCGTCCCAGGAAAAGAAAACATTTAAATTCTCTGGATGTTGAGCTTCTTGTATGTCTTAGTCAGAAGCACACACCTCTAAATGCAGTATCTGTCATGTAGTTGAAGCATCTCACCACCTTTTTTTAGACCTAAACTAACCTGTTATTTTGAGCTTTTCATATCCTTTGAGTGTTTCATATTTCGTCATGTTAGGGCTGCAGGCCTCTGGGGTGAATTTTCTTCCATGTTTTTTTTTTGCATGCAAAGAAAATGTTTTGTCAATAATAAAGAAGCAAAACAAAAT
>NW_015151261.1:45876-56362 GCF_000732505.1 Cyprinodon variegatus | reverse complement strand
CATCCATCCATCCAGGACAGGTTGCCAGTCTGTTGCAGGTTCTGATTAGTTAAAATTATATATTTTCAGGCCTATAATACTAATCTTTAGCAGATAACTAACTCTGTATCTCCTTCACAGGGAGCCATATTTTTTTTCCAATAACAGGAACGTTTGTAAGAGTTGAATGATAATGAAAGAAGAGGATTTAAACCGGGGTCTTCCAACTTCCAGCAGGAAAATAACTTCAAACATACAGCTGCAATGAACGATCAAATCATGCTTGTGTTTCCGAATGGCCTAGCCAAAGTATAGAAGTAAATCCTGGTGAGAATCTGTAAAAGTGTTCTGGTATGAAGTGGTCTAACTCCTTATAATTACAACATAACACAAGTAAACTCTGGAACAATTATTGATCAGGGCTTCCTAAAAACATGGGCTTGTAAAGCCGTTGATTAGAGTCACCCTCCGGCCTTTTCCACCACGTCCCCTGCGTCTCACTCGTTCTTCAAGGCGGGATCACTAGAAGCGTGAGGCAGGGAAGGGTTTATAAGGGGCAAGGTGGAGCATGCTTATCATTCCTCTGCTCACCTGTGACTCCTGCAGATCATGGACTACCAGCAACAAGTGAAACGCAACACCAGGGGTGAGTATCTAATGCAAAGCAGGCGTAACTCTAAGCTTTTATACTAAGCTGCTGTCAATCTATAATTTTCTTCTGTTTACTTTCCATTAGAATAGTTTTATTGGAATTCATTGAAGTATATTTAAAATTTAGAAAGTTTCTCAATTTTAATTCCCCATCAACATTTAATTAATAAAGCTGAATGGAGGAAGTTAGTTTCTTATTTATTTTTATACATTTTCTTTTATCTGGTGCCGTAGGTGTTTGTGACAGAAGGTAAAACAAGTGTAACAGGGATAACATAGTGATTATGAATGCTGAGGTATTTTACCTTTCCAGTTTAGTGTCATGTACCATTCTTAGATTGACACACTGATTACTGAAAGTTAAACCTGACCTAAATCTGTCAGGCTTTAATAGGGGGTTTATAGGAAATATGTGTAAAAAATATACTTATAGTTTTTTGTCACTTCAGGTTTCTAAAATTGTGGAATCATAACTCATAAAAATTTGTGCCATAAAATAATTTATTTAAAAATATTCACTATACCCCAAACCCCTTAATTTAAATGTTAATTTAAATGCTGTTATTTCTTAAACATTAAGAATTAATTGCATAAATATTTTTACTAAAGAAAATATTCAAATTTTTCAGAAAATAGATCTATAAATCATTCTAGATCCAAATCATAAATGTCTAACAACTTTTCCTCATTAAAAGAAATACAGTTTCCTTTCTATTTGGGTAAATCTTGAACTTTTTTTTGTCTACAGTATTACTGCATCTATTGTTAATAACAATAAAATGTGTGTATGTATATATATATATATATATATATATATATATATATATATATATATTTTTTTTTTTTTTTTTGGCCAGGATAATTTATACTTTACAAGCACTCAAATAACTGCGGCAGAATTTTCTTTTTTTTGTTGGAGGACGCATTCCTGTGTTCTTGCAGAGCATGCATAGGCCTTAATAGAGATTGGCAAAAATAATAAACAAATGAAGCAGAACCACTTAGCATTGTGGCACAGTTAGCTTCTACAGAAACGTACAGAGGTAGCAGTTGGAAATTTCCAAAAGACCTTTGTGATTTCTTTTAGATGTAGGCTGTGTGTTAAAAAGATCCAAACTGGTTCATTGAGACCAGATACAGCAAGACCCATATCATCCATTTTACTTATTTTACATCAGATTTAAATCAGGCAAAGAAAAACAAAAACAAAATGACAAAAAAATATTAGAATAATTACTTACTAGTTACCTTAAGGCTCTATAAGTTCTAAAGTAATTGTTTATTATTAGTTCAAATTTCCATATGGTCAATAAACCTATTCTTTTTTTAAGTCATAGAATATAGAAAATGTGGTGATTAAGGCAAATAATTCAGGCTTCTTACTGAACATAGGTATGAAACTGATCAGTTTTATCAACAAGACTCAAAATACTTTTATTGCATTAATATAATCTAATATATATCAGATGTAAATTATTACACATTATGGTCTGAAATAGAAAACAGAGTAAATGCTGCCATTGCTCCCCTGTATAGAAGTTTGTAAAACACACACACGCCCTTTAACCCATGTGTGCATGTTGATGCTGCTCCTTACTCATGCATGAAGAGCCTAATCCTGCAGAAATTACTTTCCAAGTACTTTGGCAAATAGTTGCTGACAGTTTCTTCATTTTTGTTTCATAAATCTTGCTTATGTAATCCATTTCTACACATTCCCCCCATTCCTGTTTGGTTGCAACTATCCCAGATGTTACGTGGGAAAAAGACTGTGCTTACAAAAAGACTATGTTGTGCAAATCTGTTTTTGTGCAGACTAGATGAAACAAAAAAATACAGTTGGCAGTTCAAGCTGCATCATACTGATGTTAAAAGCTTCAACATTCATTTTCACAGGTAAAGGCAACCTTCGTCTGAGGCTGGTGAACTTTGAACATAAAGAAAACCACATTTCACATGAGACCCAGGGGCTAAGTGAAAACCACCTGGTGGTACGACGTGGAAAACCCTTTAAACTGACTCTGATGTTTGGCGGGGGGACCTGGAACCCTCGCACTGCAAGGCTGCTACTGCTGGTTCGATTAGGTATGTGTGACAGAACCAGGAGAATGGAAATCCCATTACAGCTTACCCTACTTATTAAAAGCACATTTTAAAGACATGTATTTCATTTAGGATAATTGACTTTCCTTTGATTTCAAATTAAAATCAACAATTTTTATAACAAGAAATTCTAAATATTCTAAAAACTTTCATTTCATTAAAGAAATAACATCAGACAGCATTGGACACCCAAAACACTTAAAAACTGCTGAGTTCTTGACTTGATATACTGGGTTAATTTACAGGCGACATGTTTAATTGGATTTAATTTCAATCCTTAATCAATTCAGATTATCAAGGAAACAATGCTGTAATCCACAATTAAGATTTAGTTCACAAACAACAGAATTTTGAAGATATCTATTCTTTTTTGGCCATTTTTTATTTTATTTTAAGAACTCTGCACCTAAATGTGCACCAGCACAGTTCCCTTCCCCCTGTGACATCATTACCCATATATGGTAAGGATAAGCCATTTGTTAATGCTGGGCTCCCCATTTATTTTTTGTAAACTTATCTTCATCGAAGCTCCTTCAAAATCTGGAGGTGTTTTTATATAATTTTTTTATTCATCTACATTTGTTTAGAGGTAAACATAAACTAAGAGACAAAAACATTTTAGGAACATTATGGAAACTAGAACCATAGTTAATTTTCGGTATATTTATTTTTTAACACAAAAAGACTTTTAAATCAGTTTTTTATTTGGTATTTTAAAATGAATTTTATTATTTTATGGTTTCACTTACTGGTTTCTTATAAGAACATCCAGTTACCGCCATTCTCTAATTTCTTCGTCCATCATGCAGACGAGGATAATGTGTTTCAAATTGGAGGCTCTGAAAAATAATAAACCTGCTTTTTGTCTTCAACCAGTGTTCAAACAGCATAAGCCCAGAAAATACCACAAATTTTTTTTGTATAGATTGGGTTGGACCTGGGCTGCTGAGTGGTGCAGTGGGTAGCGCTGCTGCCTTGCATCAACAAGGTTCTGGGTTTGATTCCTGGGGTCTTTCTGCATGCATTTTGCATGTTCTCCCTGTGCATGGGTGGGTTCTCTCCGGGTACTCCGGCTTCCTCCCACAGTCTAAAAATGTGACTTTTAGGTTAATTGACCTCTCTTATTTCTCCTTAAGCGTGATTGGTTGTTATTTTGTTTTATGTGACGGACTGGCGACCTGGCGATACCGCCTCTCTCCCGTAGACAGCATGAGATAGGCACCAGCACCCCTCTCGACCCCGCTTGGGATAAGCATGATGGAGGGGTTAGACTCATACCAGGAATGAAAAACAATTTGTTAAATATAGCTTAGTGCCTTTATTTAAGATTTGAATGAAATGTGATTCAACACATTGTTACAGTGTTTTTCTGTGTGCAGGGAATCTGGCACAGGAGATCCCAGTTTTTTTCTCAGAGGAATGTTCAGACCTCCAGAGATGGTCGGCCGCAGTTCATCCAGGAGAAAGCCGCTCTCAGTCCGTCACCGTCAACATCTGCTCGCCAGTTCTGTCCTCGGTGGGTGTCTATCAGCTCGTGGTCCAAATAGAGACAATGCAGAACAAACAGACATACGCAGTGGGAACCTTTATCCTGCTCTGTAACCCTTGGCATCAAGGTGAGTCTATGTTGTTCTTTTAACTGCAAGCTTTGTTTTTATTTCATTAAATATACTAATTACAACCTCCCATAAATCTTACCTCAGATGATCCGGTATACATGCCAGTGAAAGAGCAGATAGAGGAGTATGTCAAGAGCGATTATGGGTGGGTGTATTTTGGCTCCTCAGCAAATGTTCAGAGTCGGCCCTGGTTATTTGGTCAGGTGGGGAACAAACACAACAGAACCTCTATAAAATAGCAAAATTCATTGATATATATTTAAAGAAAAAATTTTTTTTCTCTTTTTTATTTGCTTTGGTTCTGAGCAGTATGAGTCTGGAGTCCTGGAGGCATGTCTGACACTACTGCAAGTCAGCCCACAGCACCAACGTGACAGCAACAAGGACTACATCTTACGAACAGACCCTGTTTACCTCTCGTTGGTCATCTGTGCCATGGTAGTTGCTAAAGCAAGGACGTGATCAGAAACAATACATAGAATCTGACAGAATCTGTATCTCTTTTTTATAACCAAATATGACCTATGCAGAAATTCCAACAAGTTGCTTTGAAGCTTTACAGTAAGTAAGGTAATGTGTGTCTTCCTGTCAAAGATCAACTCCAAAGATGATCAGGGAATTCTGCTTGGAAAGTGGGACAATGACTACAGTGATGGTGTCAAGCCAACTGATTGGACCGGCAGTGCTGATATCCTCCAGCAATGGCTTTCATCCAAATTCAAACCTGTGCGCTACGGGCAGTGCTGGGTCTTTGCATCAGTCCTCTGCACAGGTACTTCTGGAATCATCACTATCAGTTTCCTGAAATCAGAACATTTCTTGTCAGCCTTGTAGCGGAAGGCTTCTTGAAAAAAGGGAAAATACCATCAAGGCATCATTAGATGTGTCTATGCTGACAAGATCAGGAACCAGAGGAGGCATCCTGATCAAATGCCTGCATCCACATAACTGTCTGAAGCCCTGAGTCTGCTTTAATTTCCTCAGAATGATGAAGCTCCTCACCTTAAGGTCAAGGGTGTGTTTACACTGAGCACTAACAGAACAAATGGAGTGAGGGGTTTACATGGTATCCTTATGTAAAGCCATAATCAAGAGAGAATTAAGAGTTGGTGTTGCAAAGGATGTTTTACGAGCAATGTGAATGGTGCAAACTGGGTGAATATGGCGAACCGCCATTTTGCTGTTGTTCAACTATTTGAGTCACATAAACCTATCAGGGAAAGGATTTGGGTGTGATGTCCCATAAAGGAGCACATCAGAGAAAAAAATGATTTCAAAAACCCGCCAGCATCTCTGAAAGATCCTGTTTGGCTTTTCACATTAACTACGTACATTCCAGTGACTTGCCCAGTAAAATCAAGGTTGAGCTGAACAGACAAGAAGAATTGGACAGAGGCTCTTCCTGTTCTATGACATGCTGAAGTGAGCTGGGCAAAATATCGCTGATGGTGTGTTTGCCTAAACGCAAACACGAAAATTAGATTTGTTTGTATTTGATGTGAACGCACCTTCAGCCAAAGCTGCCCGAAGCTGAAAGCATTTGGGATCTTGATTACAGAATGTTGAGGATCCAGACAGAGCTGCAAATGGAGACCTTTGCTTAATGGTTTGATTTTGTCTCCAGTACATCATACTGTAGGAATGAATAATCTACTTCTACCTCTACACAAAGATACCGACTTCAATGTTTTCAAAAAGAAGCAAAACTAGACCCCCAAGTGTCGCCCATCCCAACTATTTTAAACTTATATATATTGTGGCAAGCATTTTCCAGAGCTACTAAAACCTATGTGGGTGGAACACAGCATTTCTATAAAAGTAAAGAACTGGTCACTTTCCAGCTGTAAGACTGAGAATTGATTGATTGACTTAATTGGGGCAAACAGTGGCGTTGGGTGTAGGAGTTTACCCTGAAATCAATGGGTTGATGGTTCAAGCCCTGGCTCAGGCTTTCAGTGTTGGGTACTTGAGCAAGACACTTCACCTGCATTTTCTTTTGATGGTGGTCAGAGGGCCCGGTGCTGCCGGTGTACTATGGCAGCCTCGCTTCTGTCAGTGAGCCCCAAGCAGCTGTGGCAACAATGTTTCCCACAGTGAGTGTGTGTGTGTGAATGACTGAATGTAGTGTAAAGTGCTTTGGTCAAAACTCCTGACTTGGAAAAGCACTATATAGGTACAGGCCATTTAATTTATCTCACAGTGGCGAAATGGTGATCCTCTCAATGACTGGGTTAATCTTTTACAACCATAATTTATAAAACTGGGGAACAATTCTTCTTTTGTGTTAAATGCAAAATATTTTGTTATATTCTAGTGAAATCAGAGCCACAAAACATTTTTTTTTTTTTTTTACAGTTATGAGAGTTCTTGGGATTCCCTCCAGGGTGGTGACAGTTTTCGATGCAGCCCATGACACTAATGCCAACACCACCATTGAGGAATACTACACAACCACTGGGGAGAAACTTGGCTGGTCTAGGGACAGCATTTGGTAGGTGTACCCTTAGAAATCACAAAGGTAAGATAGGGTTGTTGATTTTTCTTGAATCACAGCTATATTTTGTTGTTGCACAATGTGAAGAGAATTTGCTTTAAACACTGCATGCAATTTTATGTTTTAGAGTGTGCACACATGTGTTTATCTACAGGAACTTCCATGTCTGGGTGGAGTGCTGGATGAGGAGATCAGACCTCAGTCCAGGGTTCGATGGTTGGCAGGTGGTGGATCCAACACCCCAAGAGCTGAGTAGAGGTAGAGTGGTTCTAAGGTTATTTTTTTGGTTCGATCTTGATACATGTTTCCTAAATGCTCCCAAAAACAAGTTACAGTAGCAACCATTCAAAATGGCCCTTCACAGTCAAACGCCAGCCGAATGGCAGCCCACTTCCCTCCAAATTAAAGCCTCTGGAGTGACACCCTCTTACAGTACATATTGTTTTACTCTGACTCCACCGTTTCACTGAATTACAGGGTCTGACCAGGAGATGCTGCTTCTCTTTAGATCTTAATGTCCTCAAATCATGACAGAAAGAATATTTCAGTAAAAAGATTTATGTTTAAAAGGAATTATAGGGGACCAGCCAAGGCCCTGTCAAAAAAAGTGGGGAAATTTTGAATGGCTACTGCTGTTACTGGATTTACCTTAAATAGTATGGCATGCCTCTTGGGAAAACACTTCTATCAGTGGGGTCAAAGGGAAGACTTAAAACTGTAAAATGTTGTGATCTGGTCTCATAGGGGTTTACCGCTGCGGCCCCTGCCCGGTTGCTGCCATCCGGGAACGCTGCCTCCTAGTGCCATATGACACTCCCTTCCTCTACGCCTCTGTCGATGGGGACGTGCATCGTGTGATTGTGGATAATGGACATGTGGTTGGAGAAACATTGGACTCTAAGGCCGTGGGACGGCTTATATGCACGAAAAGCGTAGGATCGAGCTGTCTAAGCAATCTGACACATTCTTATAAGGGCTTGAAAAGTAAGAAAGCTTTAATCACGCTTTTTAGTTTTTGCTTTGCAAAAAATGTAGCTGTGACAGAAATAAATCGAAATGAAAGGCTTACTGTGTTTTTCTCTTCATCCATTTGAAAAAACACTTTTTCTTTCTTTTTCTTTTTGCAGAAGTGTATAGGCATGATCTACGAGGTATTAAAACCAATATGTTTTTCTCACAAAAGGAATCGTAATTTATTAAGGCCTAACAAGCATTAATTTAAATTGACAATTTGAATGTCTTTGTTTTCATCTTCTGCTTTTGCATTGTGCAAAATCTCCTCATCCTCATCTGCAGACAAAATGGGTAGGATAATATTTATTAACTTTCCAACTAAGCCTTCTGTCTAAAGTGTTTATAAAATCAAACCTACAGCTATTTTCTTAAACTGGCTGCATTGACATTTTGTTGTTAATCAAGTTATTGATTAATTAAGTTAAACGAGTCACAACCTGTTATTTTAGATATAACATTCTTCTGAAAATGTCTTAAATGAAAAGAACATTAGAGAGATCAGACATGCAGAAAAAAAACAACTTTTGATGATCTTTTCCTTTTCGGCTTTTGAATTTTACTTGGTAATCAATAATTTGTCTTTGTCTGAATCTGCATTATTAAGCTCAAACTCTTTGAACTTCTCTTTCCAGAATGCAGGACTTCCTCCCAGTTTTCTTCAGATGTTCATGTTGGTAAGAATCTAGAAATACAATCATGCCACTCATACTGTAAAATACCTACACTGGTTATAATATTTCCCAGGAAATTTGTATTGAGTGTTTTTCATTTGAAAAAACTACTGTCTCTTTGAAGTTTAATAATTTAGATATCAAAAAAGTGTGACCTTTGGTATCGCTCCAAGTTAAAAACATTAGATTTAATTCCTTGAAGTTATAAAAAACTTTTCATGAATCATTTTAATACAGTTTAATAGTTTTTTCTCTTGAGATTTTGCATTCAGAGGGTTTCTCTGAGTTATTAAATGCATCAAAACCAAGAACAGACATTTGGCCTTTTAATACATGAACAGACATCATCTAGCTTTGATACTCCAGCATTGCATTCACTAAAAATCTGCTTTGCTTCAATGCATAAATTGGTGTAATCCTCTAATTTCCAAAATGTCTGTTGGAGTCAAAAAAGAAAATTGGGAAAGAATTGGGAAAGAATCCCCATCAGCCGGTCAGTCTCCTAAACTGAAAAGGTGTTTTTTTTTTGTTTTTTTTTAGTGTCAATAAACATCAATTCCTAAGCTTCAGAAATATTATGGTGATGTATCTAATTGTCATTAAGCTAATAAGCATGGCTAAAGTGGTGCTGGACTAAAGACCTCTGGTGTTTTAGTCTGTTATATTTAAAATTGTAATCCTCTCTTTGATAAAAGAAAATGAAACCTAACTGAAGGTGTAAATGCCTTACTTTCTACTTTACATGACTTTATTCTACTCCATCTTTGCAGCAGCTCAATAATAATTATAATAATAAATCATTATAATAATAATTATACATTTTATTTATTATTACTTTACATTTCAATTAAATGTCAAAGTGCTACAGTAACAGAGGGGTAAAAAAAAGCCCCTAGGTTATAAGAAAAAACAACAAATAATGAAAGCAAAGAAAAAATGAATAGAAGAAAAGAAAAGTTTTTTTTTTAAAGTTCATCAACTATGTACATCAGAGTTCCAATAGACACGTCTTAAGCCTTGGGTAAAAATGTTAATACATACAAAGTTTGAATTACTCTGCTTTTAAATTTGACGTACTATTCTTTTCTTATATAATAATACTGTTGATCTGATAAATGCATCATATGCTTGCCTAGTTAATATCTGGGCTTTCTGTAGAGACTTTTCTTGATAGTAATACCTTTTTTTTTTTTTTTTTTTTTTTTTTACATTCCTCTGCAAAATCCTATGAAGAAAAGAAGCCTGTTTTACTTTTATCTGTCAGGTTTTGTTGTCTTACTTTTAAAAGAGATGCTGGCTATGGCATCTGCAGGGATCTAATCTCTTTTTAATCCCTTTCCCCCCCCTTTTTTTTTTACAGTATCGTCGTCGCCCCAAATCACTGAATGTGGCCTTACTGCAGGTGATATGATTGACAAAACTTCAGTAACTCATACTGTTAACAAACACTAGAATGTAACTACATTAGAATGTTTACCAATACAATCTACTCAGAGTCAAAAAGCTTTGGCCTTTAACTTTAAATTTTTATTTTATTCAAACAAATCTAAGTTAATAGGGGAGAGGAGGGTCAGTATGTATGCAGCATATAAATGTTACATGTTTAAAATTATAAATTACATTGATAATCCATGTTAAATAAATATCTTATTAAACAATTCTGAAGGCATGAACAATCCATTTTAAAGAATAAGTTTTTTTACAGAACCCAGGTTGACTTGCTCTGCCTTTGCTGCAGACGATCATAGAGGTAAGCGAAGATCTATTTAGCAAACTGTAATATGTGTTTACTTAAAACTGGATAAGGGCTGAATAACTTTATGAAAACATACAATACTGTTGGTGTATGACCAGATAAAGAAGCGGTGTCAATATGTTTTTATTGTCATCACTTGATCTCTAATAATCAATATTCTATCCTGCTTTTAGTGAAAAAAAAGTATTATTTTCATCTG
>NW_015151261.1:26852-45689 GCF_000732505.1 Cyprinodon variegatus | reverse complement strand
ACTCCCTTTTAACAGGAAGAAACCTCCAGCAGAACCAGGCTCAGTGTGAGCGGCCATCTGCTGAGGCTGACTGGGGTTCAAGGAGACAGAAGAAGAGATACAAAAGAAAACTGTAAAAGGCGGCCATGTCCAGGAAACCCAAAGCCAGGCAGACGAGCGCCGAGCCAACTCCCATGTCGGAGGATGAAGAGAGCACATCCAGTTAGTCACGGTCAGAGAAACAGGACTAACTGAAAATACAGGCCGATCTCGAACATCTATAAACAAAGGTGCTGATGGAAGCAGCACAGCTGATATTTCTCTCCAGTATGGTGTCACAACCAAACAGGAACAGATGAGGCGAAGCTACTATGAGAAAAAGCAGAGAGAGCAGAACGTCAGAGATTGAACTAACAGATTCTGCAGAGTGGGAGAATAGAGATAGAATGATGAAATAGGGGTCCCTATGTCCTCCACAAGTCTAAGTCTATAGCAACATAACTATAGAGATAGCTCAGGATAACCTGAGCCACTCTAACTATAAGCTTTATCAAAAAGGACATTTTTTAGCCTACTGTTAAAATTAGACAGGGTGTCTGCTTCACAGACTAAAACTGGTAGTTGGTTCCACCGGAGAGGAGCCTGATAACTAAAAGGCTGTTGCAGGATTGAAACAGCTTTACTTTCTCATTATAGCTTTACCTTGAAAATAGATGATGGACAAAGGTGCAAATGAAGCAGAAAAAGATCAGGTACTATTTTTGTAAGTCTGATGGCCTAATTCATAGAAATAAATCAGTCTAGAAACTTCTGTTTTTATCGTTGTAACTGTGCAGTTCCAATGCATTTACATTTACAAGGTTGAGGCTATCATATTGTTGATTAAATATTAAAACTTTAAAAAAATTTCTGTATATGATATCAAAAGTTAATTAAAAAGAAAATGAAAAAGGAAGCAAGTTGAAGTAATTAATCAAATTTCATTGATGAGCCCAACTGTATTTGATACAATTCTGTTTAAGGAGAAGAACAAGGAATTCAGAGAAATTGTGCTTCAATTAAATACAAAGACAACAATTCAAAGTTACACGCTGACTAATGAAATATTCTCTCCCTCTCCTGTCTGTGATTGCACATAAGTCTCCTTGCCGCCACAACCACAGAAATTTTTGCCTTAAAGTTTTTTCCTTTTGAGATTTTTTTTTTTTTTACCACTTTCAGTCATTGACACAGAGACTGCAGTCTGTTAAATAAAATGCACTGCAGATTGTAAATACTTACACTTTTATATCCTCCCCCCAGCATTTTGCACCTTCTGATGATCCGCATATGTTTTGCATATTTATACACATTAAATCTTTGTACCTGCTCTTCTGCTCAGTTTAAAATCTCAGATCCTGTTTGCATCCAGTTAGCACTTAAGCTTTGTTCACAGGAAACCATGTTAGCACCTCAGGGCTAAAGTCTTCAATGGAGACAATCTTTAATTGATTCCTTTGCTGAAACAACGTTTTGCTTTTTCTCTGGAGGAACGTCCCCCGATCTGGAAGTGTCCCTAACCATAGAGGGGTCCCCTGTGTTTGGAAAGAACATCTCCTTCTGTGTGAAAGTCACAAACAGGTCAAGCCAGATGAGAACCCTGAGGGAAAATTTCAGCACTCAGCTAAAAGAGTACAACAGAAACCCACAGCATAGCTTCTGGACAGCCCACAAAGAAATTTCCATACAACCTTATAAAGGTAACTAAGTATAAAAACAATAATACTTAGTATTATTAAAAACTATTTTTTAATTTGATCTTTTTTTTTAATATGCTGTTCTTTGTACCTCATCTCCTTGCTCTTTAGATCTGACACTCTACCACACCCTCCACTACTCTGACTACGAGTCCACCTTGGCAGCTGATAGTGTTGTGAATGCAGCGGTGGTGTTGCAGGACCCAAGGACCAATGAAAGCATCCTGTCTGCACAGGAATTCAGCATGAGCTGCGTGCCGATAGAAATGGAGGTAAAACGACATGCAACCCACTAAGAAAGCATCATGATCTAAAATAGTATCTATGTCTCCCTGCCTCACACCACAGCAACAGAAGTATCTCTACCTTTGTTTTCTGTTATCAGTTTGGAGACACAGAATTATGACTTTTATTAACATCATATCTCTTTATACTCATATTCCTTTATGAACCATAATAGCTTTTTTGAACGTGATATTGGTTCAGTTATTCCACCGTTTCGTCTTGCTTTATGATCTACTCCAAATATACCAAACTTACAGTTTCTCTATGAGGTTATTGCTCTAAAAACAGCTGATCTTGTTGTTAATAAGGATTAGAGAATTGTTTTTAGATATGCCTAACCTCCACTCAGTTTTATCTTCCACTGTGGGTTTTTCTTAGTGTGGCAAGAACTGACTTTTTGCAGCATGCATGAATCGTTAAAGTACTAAAGGTTTATTCCAGATTTACTTAGTGTCTGGAAAAGCATCTAAATTTTTGTTCATCCACACCAATGGGAGAAAGGGCCCTGCTGAAGTTTTCAATGGTCCTAATTGTTTTGTATTTTGCTCTATTGCATGAACTGAAAAAAAAAGGACACGGGTGGAGCTGGAGGGGGGCAGGACCCCCAGAAATCTTATCTCTCCCTGCCAGATAATTGACATGTACAGCTCCATATCACTCCTCTAAAGTACTTGTTGCTATGCAAAGGTGGGATAAAAGTTGCTTAGTTACTTTTGCAGCAGAAAAAAATCCTTCTTGTCCTTTTTTTGTAAAGAAAAGAAGAAATATTTGTCTTAAAGCAATTAAATCTTAATAAACAGTTTCAAGAAATAAGAGGAAAATTCAAATTCTTGAAAAAAAAAACCATTTAACTCATTACCTGTACAAGACATTTACTGTATGTCTTGTGAAGGTAATGTACTAGTTGACAATAATTTACAACATAAAAAGTGCAAACATCCATCGTGCCCCACTGCTTGCTTTAGGGCTGGTGCAGTCTATGGGTGAAAGGCGGGATACACGTCAACAGGCCGCAGAGCAACAAAACAGTACATGCACACACCCAAGGACAATTTAAAGACCTAAATTAACATAACAATCATGTTTTCTGTGAGGAAGTTTGAGTTACCAGAGAGAACCAGGGCTGGGAATTGAACCTAGAACCCTCTTGGTTCAAGGAAACAGTACCGGTATTAATAAACTGCGCTACCATGCAGCCGCTAATGAATACGTTTACTTTGAATTTAGGCATGTGTATTCATACAGCACACTTCAGTACAATTTAAATTGGTTTACATTAATTAAAAGATACAATAGAAAAAAAGAAAAAAAGCAAGTAAAATAAAAGCATTATAAAAACAGGTAATAAAAGAAATGACCAACCACAATCTTAAACTAATAATATCTCAGTTAACAGTTTAGCAAAGCCAACAATAATTGGTTTTCAGCTTCAACCTAAAAGAACTCAGGCTTTCATTACTTTTAGTCCTCTGGGAGTTTGTTCAAATAAGTGGAGCATAGGAACTAAATGCTGCTTCTCCTTGTTTGGTTCTAGTTGTGGGTGGCTAGAAGACCTGAGTGGTCTGGGAGGTTGAAATACTGACATCTGAAATCTGTTATGTATTGAGGTTCTGATCCATTCAGTGATTTCTAGACTGACAGGAGGATTTTAAAGTCTTTTCTCTGAACTACAGGGAGCCAGTGGAAGGACTTCAGAACTGGGCTGATGTGCTCTACTTTCTTAGTTCTAGTGAGAACACAGGCAGCAGCATTTTGGATCAGCTGCAGCTCTGATGGACTTTTAGGCAAACCTATGAAGACACTGTTGCAGTGTCCAATTCTACTAAAGATAAATGTATGAATGAATTTTCTAGATCTTGCTTGGACATTAGTCCTTTAGTCCTGGAGATGTCATTGAGGCGATTAAAGACTGACTTAGTAACTGCCTATATGAGCCTCTGAAGGCTGATGTCTGAGTCCATCATGGCGCCAAGATTTCCGCTATAATCAGCGGTTTTAAGCTCTAGTAGCTGAAACTGTCAGCCAACTGAAAACTATTTACCAAGTTTGTTTTCATTCAGTTGGTGAGAATTATACAATTACCCCAAAATAGATAAAGTTAATGGCATATTTATTTCAAAGTTATTGTTTTTCAACATACATTACATGTTGAGGAATTCAATGATTTGCTAAAATCAACTTTCTAGTCATAAAAACATCTTAAAATGCAGAAACAGGCACTTCCACCACCTGTGTGATTCAACTATTCAATTAGCTGTCTCACAATGATTGGAATGAGGTTAGGTAAGAGAGGAGGGGAGAGAGAGTGATGAAGCAATGTCATAAAGGGGTCAGACACTCCTCTCAACTGAAACATTACAATGAGTAAAAGCGCAAAGTTGTCTTTAAAAAGTACAAAAAGAACAAGGCTCTCAGAAACAGAGCCTGACAGCTACTGCTGCTGTAAAAACTATGATGTCCACTCAAAGTCATTAAGTTTCCTCAAAAGCAAATCATTCTTGTTTGAGTCTTTGAGCCTCTTTCAGGATTGGTGCCCAGGAAGTACATGTTAATGAGCATTTTCTGTTTTAAATAGACTTATGTATTACAGGCTGCATTTTAGAACTATTCCTCTAATTTTTCACCATAAATGTTTTTGCATTTTTAGCCAAATAATGATGCCCAATGCCTATTAACTTATTAGAATAGAATAGAATAGAATAGAATAGAATAGAAAAAAATCCCTTTATTGTCGCACAAAGGGGAAATTCTGGTCTTTACAGCAGCAAAAAGATTATAGAAAAAATGGTCATACAAATGTGGACCTTAGAAAAATATAAAAGAATAACATACTAGTGAAGAGTTAAAGGTTTATTAGCTTCAGCTAACATATAGAAATCCAACGTTTAGGAGCTGAAATAACAATAATGAGAGGAGAATCAAGACACTTACATGGACTGCAGCGCACTCTCCCTCTAGCCTCTTCCTAGCTATGCTGTTTGCAACGTCAGTTGTTTATTAACAAGATATGGACAACGTCATAACATATGATATAAATGCTAATTTAAAAGTAAAGTAAATATCCATCCATCAATTTTCTGTCACGCTTATCCCAAGTGGGGTCGCAAGGGGTGCTGGTGCCTATCTCCAGCTGTCTATGGGCGAGAGGCGGGGTACACCCTGGACAGGGCGCCAGTCCATCGCAGTTCAACACAGATACGAACAGGAAAAACAACCATTTACACACAGAATCACAACGAAGGAGCCAATTAACCTAAAGGTCATGTTTTTGGAATGTAAGGGGAAGGCAGAGTTACAGGAGAGATCCCTGCATTATAAGGGAAAACATGCAAACTCCATGCAGAAAGATTCTGGGCCGGGAATCGAACCCGGAACCTTCTTGCTGCACGGGAGCAGTGCTAGGGATACTTTTCTTATTTTTATTTTATATTTCCCAAACTGTAGCTGAGCCTTGTTCCATTATCAAAGCTTCTCTTGGTTTTTGTCCCTGAAAAACACATCCCTGGTTTCCTGTTGTACTGTTTAATTATCACATTCTGTCATAAAAAGACAAAAAAACATCTATAACCAAATTTATAATTGTTTTGCAGATTGCAGGTGGAGACTGTGTGGAAATGAATAAAGAGCAGACAGCGCATGTGACCTTCACCAACCAGCTTGATAAAGTGCTGAGTGGAGCTGTGCTGAGTGTGGAGGGATCCGGTTTGTTGCAGCAAAAACAGGAGACCAGGTTGGTTTACTCACAGTCAGTCATTCAGTTATAACCTGAAACAAATACAAGAAACATTCTTTGGCGACATTCCACTCATGACAAGCGTATTGTCAAAAGTCTTGTCTGAGCTGGTTTCTTCAATGAGCCAATCAGTTTGGGAATGTTGTCGGGTATGTTTCAAGTTTTTCTTGCAACAGGTGTACAAATCTAAGACTTTCCTTTAAAGAAAAAAATAGACATGTTCATTTTCACCACTTTCACCGCTTCAAACTCACAAGACAAACTGCAAATTTTACTTACAGTTTGTCGAATAATGAAAAGTGCAGCAAAATGTCAACTTTCTTTTACCCAAAAAGGCAACCTGAATAAGGCTGACTTTAGTTGGGCAATTCCTTAGAAGGTGTCAATTTCTATTTTACATGAACTTTTATTCAACTTGTTTTGGCTGATAGCTGGTAAAATAATTTGAACATTTGCGTGTTCAAAATAAAGAAATGTGCAAAAGCGAATAAAAAAAGAAACAGCCAGTGATTGCAGACTGGTTAATTTACATTCACTTCAATTTTAAATACATAACTTACAGTCTCTGGCATCCTAAACAAAAGCATAGAAAGCAAAATGTGTAGCCCGTATATGAGTTCATTAAGGATCATTTAAAATAATCTATTCAGTTAGGATAAGAAATATGGAGGCTTAACAAACTAGGTCTTATGGAGGGATTTAGAAGCCACTGTGTTGGAAACTAACATTTTATTATAAAGTCTAAAATTCTGGCAGAATTCACTTAAACACAATTTCTGCTCTAGTTCTGATTTGTTTAGTTACACCAGTGTGCAAAGGTATATTCCCAATAACTGGCCACAGTCTGTGTTCTATATAAATATAGCACTGCATCAAATAATATGTGACACTTCCTGCAGGTGTGGCAAGCTGTTTGTTTTTCTGACATATACATTGGTTTTTAAAGGAGCCATTACCTGTTATTCTATGTAAACGCTTCTGAAATCATCTTTTTATTCAAGTTTAATAATTTTAAGAAAGATTTAAAACAGATTTAAAACAGTAAAACTCATTTGGCACCTTTTCATATTTTTTTTCCCCAAGAGGAAGCACAAAGGAATTTGGTTTGTGCGTATGTATTGTTAGGAACAGTTGCCAAGGTTTATTTATCACATAATAAAACCAAGTTAAATTTAAACTCCAGATTGTTCAGGGAATATTAACTGAGGCTAAACACCAGCACACGTTTTAACAGGAAAAAAAAAGTCAGATTTACAGGTAATAACTTTTTTTTAATTTAACAACAAAAACTGAATTTAAAAAAATATCTAAAAAATATTTATGAAATATGAGGCAATAATTAATGGAGATACTTCCAGTTTTATCCACCCATTCAATCATTCAAATTAAACATAGCTGGAAATTAGTGTTGACGTCAGGGAAAACACTGTGGGAAAATCTGATTAGCCTGAGGCCTTCCAGATAAAAACTGAAGAAGCTTAAAAGTCTGGTAAGGGATTTATACAGTAAGAGCTCTAAAAAAATTAACTCACCTTTTCATTGTAAAGTATTTCAAATGGATGTGTCTGAAAAAGCATGCATCTTATCCAGGCCTGGAGGTCCAAGAAGGCAGGACACAAGCTGCTAAATAAAATCCTGTTACTGCACAGGAAAATTAAACTTTCCATTTTTACAAGCATAAAGAAAGCTTTGCTATCTAGAAAAAGCCATAAAAGTCATATATTCTAACACGTATTGGGGGCAAATCTGAGCCTAACTGTACTCTTTAATAGGTTCAATTAAATCATTCCCCAACCTCACAGATTAAACATATACACACACAAATATTGAAAAACATATTTAAAAATGGTTCGACAACAGTAATGAAAGCTGATTGTAATTTATGATTCGCAATTTTGATATTTTTTTGTTTTATGGGTCTAGAATATAACAAAACATTTTCTTCATACATTTATTTTTGACCTGACAGGATTTTTGCCTGCCTTCTTTTGTCGTATTGTGATATATTCTGTATTTTTCTGTTAAACAAGTGAGACAAAACACAGGTACAATATAATCCTGTTGTAGGCTGTGTGACAACAAACATTCTGAAGCCGGTACTGCTTGTTTTTGAGCTAAGCTATTGGATCTCTGGAGCGTTTCAGGGCTCCAGAGATAAACTCTGAGTCTGTGTTCCAGCAGAAATTGGAAGATTAAGTTTCTTTTCTCTATCCCACAGGGCGTGTCTCCTTCAGCCAGGCGAGAAGATAGAAAATAAAGTGTCCATCAAGGCCACTTCTCATGGCACTAAACTGCTGGTGGCTACTCTGTCACACAGCAACAACTCCATCACTGTTTCCAGGAGCTACCTCAGAATTTCTGTAAAGGCTGCATGATGCTGAATCATGACAGTAAACAAAGAACCATTTTAATCATGTGATTTCTGTTTTCCTATGGTAAACATACGATGAAATGCAGTTGTATTAATTGTTTACATTTATATTTAAAACTAGTATTTCTGTTGCTCTTTTCTGCATGACTAACTAGACAATAAACAGATGTTTGGAATATTAAAAGCAAGGCACCATGATGCATAACTATGTCTAACAAAACACAATGCATCTCAAAACTTTATTTTTTTTTTTTTATCAAAATGTATTATTTTAGAAAGGAAACTGCTTTTATACCTCATTTAGTTTGAAACATAAAAGTTATAATGTACACTCAGAGGACAATGTTTCAATATAGATGCTTAAAATCCTTAAAACACCAGAAATATCAAATCACCTGTATAGATGTAGAGATAAGAAAGGATTAGGACCATTTCTAGGAATTAGGCTGCATCCAAATTGATCTAATTATATCCCCTAGCTGTGGTAACTAGCTTCACCTCTTATAAGGTTACCAGTAAAAGCATGATCATGCATAGAAAAGAAGGTCTAGAATGCTGAGCCGATTCTGGACTGCCTTTAGCCTGCACCGTCATAATACCACTGAATCATGGACATGGATGCTAGTCAAAGTGGACGATAGTCTAGGTGGGCATTTATCGAATGATTCATCTTTATGATTGTGTAATCAATACATTAGAGTTAATGTGTTCAAAAACTCTAGAAATGTGTGTTTTATCGGAATTTTTATTTTTTCTTGTATTCTTCTTTTTATTCCTTTTTTCCATTGGTTGATCGGGAAATTAAAAGAATGTGATGAAATGCAGTTATTATGGGATGTTTTTGTTATCTAAGCTTATTTTAAATTTGTATATTTTTTTAAGTGTAGTGTTTGTGGTTGTGTATCTGTGGTTGCTGCTCCACTACCTGTGGAGTGAGCTAAAGGTTAGAGTGATGGCATGCCGATCTCTAAGACTTGGGAATTTGATACTAAAGATTTTTCAATTGTTTATTGACAAGAACATGTATAACTTGAATAAATAGAAATGAAAGCAAACAAAATAATAATTTTTAAATGAATACCCCATTTTATATTATTGTTTGATTATTTTTTGAGTGATAACTGTATCATTACATTAATAAATATTTTGTTTTAGCTGATAAAGTTGAATCAAAATCTGACAGAGGTCTATTTTATTGGTCTAGTGTAGCAAAGTTGGTTGCAGTTTAAGATATCACCACTAGGTGTCACTATACCCTAAAGTTTTAAGAATAGTGAAACTTCCACTTTACAAGCCTGACATTTAAAGCTATTATTGTAAAACTGTATTGTATCTCTAGATTGCAAAAAATGAAGAAAAAAACAGAGAATGACGAGCAGCACAGGTCCAGTGAAAACAGAGGACTCAGCAGTCAAAGCTGTTTTAATCAATACAGCAGGCAGCCTATAGCCACTCAGCATTTTCATCAAGCTTGATACCCGTATATCAATGCATAGTTTAAGTACCATTATGAGACTTGATTAAAATCGATAAAACCTACATTTTTTTTTTTATATATTGTGACAGGCTTCTCTGTGTGATGAGTAAGTGGTCTCTGTGAAGCCCTAAATTTAATTATTCAAGTCCTCTGTGCCACTTCGTGTGATTCCTCAACTTACTTATGCATGTATAATTAATGGTTTCCCTTTGACGTCCTTGATTGCACCGAGAAGCAGAGCTGCAAAACAAAAATACTAGTGGTGCTGCAGAAATGGGCTTTTCTATTAAGAATCTAAGGAGGTGGAGATTTTTGTTTTGATTTATTTTTGTCGTTCCTCGTTTTAACAGTTCAAAAACCAAGTATTTTGTCATATTTTCATATATATTTTGGTATTCAGAAACAGGCTATTCACATTTCTTTTTTAAATATGTTTAAAGACCTCAGAATAGTGCTGTGAAGCAGAACCTGCATCCTTCCTGTAAATGTTATGTATTCAAAGCAGAAGAAGAGAAAACATCTTCTTATGTACTTTAAAATCCAGGCAACCTGAGAGGCGCATAAAGGTTTGTTGCTATGAGATCCCTTGTCCTGTTATGACTTTCAGACAGGGCTTGCTTTAACTTAAAGGGTTCCTGGTCGCCATGTTTGCACCGAACAGCTTGTGATCTCACCTCAGTGGCGGAGAGATTGAGGCAGAGGCGTCGGCAGACGGGAGACGATAATCAGGCTCCACACTCACTGATTTTCAGACAAATTAAACGTCAGGGGAAAGCAGGGAGCGGGACCGCTGCGCTGCTTTGAAAAGCTGAGGCTATCATAAATTATTAATGGCTCCCCGTCACGGCCTCTTTCTCCTCATCCGTTGCTCCATCCCTCTTCTTTACCCAGCCCTCCCTTCAGGGTTCTTTTCTGTTTCTGTCAGTCTTTCTTCCTCTTCAAACACACCCCCCTCCTTTCATCTCTTAACCCACCTCTAACTTTTTAAAAAAAACTCTTTTATTCCTTCTCTAGTTTTACCCGTCAGCCCAACTTTTCCTCACTTCTTCCCATCAGCTTTGTTTACTGTCAATATCCGTCTTTCCTTTCTCAATTAAATCCCCCTCCTCTGCCTCCTTTGTGACTTTGCTGAGTTTCGCCCCTCCCATCCATCTGCTCTTCATTACCGGTTCCCATGTTAATCTTGATCACTTTCCTCTTCTCTTCACCCTCTTGTCATCCTTCCTTCCCTCTAACCGTCCCTTTCCATTCTTGAGTCTCAGTGGTCCTCCTCACTTGGCTTCTTGCTTCGTCCTCTGAGCTACATTTAATAGGTTTAAAAGGACACGTAATTTAGCATTGTGACAAGGACAGGTTAAATAAAATACATGTATACTTTTATTTATATAAAAATCCATCATCATTTGACTACTGCTTTGAAGAAGCAGTGAGCTTTTAGGCCTCCTGCTTCTATGAATACTAAAAGGGTTTTCTCAAGGCTCAGAGACCAGGCAGTAGAAATCAACAACTGGAAATCTCAACTGAATCAGAACAGCACAGCAGTCTCTGTTAACGGTCTCAACTAAGTGATCTATTCATCACTGTTTCCAAAGCAAGGCTACTTGTCTTGTGGAAAACTCAGTTCAGTACAATAATACCTCATTGCCATGGACCGTATCTCCCTCTGACAAAGTTACTGTCTTCTTTACAGGATGCTCAGGTTTAACCATCAGTTTCTGTTTGTTTTGTTTTTTGTTCAAATAACCTTTTTGTAAAGTTAAAGACACTACAAGTAGACCCACATTTCAAAAGCAGGACTTTTAGAACAATCTGTGTCTCTTTATTGCTGTTTGGTTAGAAAGCATCATTTTCCCATGTGTTTGTATTGCAGTAAAATTGCTGTCCTCCATCTATCTGCCCATCTTCTATTCCTATTTGTAGGGATGTAGGTTGGTGTTGGTACAGGATATTGAAGGTATAGAGGACAATCTTATATCCGGGTGGATCATCTAAATAAGTGGTCATCCTAATTGTCAATTATTCTGGTAATATGTTTATGTCAGGCCGTCCTACACGCTTGTCCCGTTAGCTATCTTTTCTGCACATAGACCCTTTCAGGTGAGCTACAGTTTCAGCCAGTCATTGAAACTCACCTTTCTCACCGCGGTTCTTTGAAAATGACCGAGGGTTCACTATGTGAAGAAAAGAAAGCCCTCAGAAGAGGCAGATATATCCCGGAATGCTTTGTAGGGAGAGCTCTTCTCAAAGCATTATGGGATTTGTTGTCACGGCGGCCTGCTATCACCATAGGCTGTCGCTATCCAACAGCGGCGACTAATAAAAAAGATGACGCAGGCACTGTACGGTAGAGGTGGAGCAAAAAGCAGTGATCATCTATTCGAACGATAACGATATAGTGATTGAGGGGATTAGAGGTTGGGACGAAGGTTCGGACACAGTAAGCTTGTATGAGCTATGAGAACAGTAACTTTTAAACAGAGTGTGCATGAGGAGAAATGGGCTCCTGCATACTTTCGCACACGTTTAATAGGCGTTCCCTCTCGGGGGCAGGTACAGGGTTGTGCATGTGCATTTTTTTAAAGTGGAGAGGGCAGGTCTTTAAAAAAAATTTGTGAAAATCCTCCACTACACTTTGAAGTCAGTGAGCAAAAGGCGAGATTTCCCCGAACATATTTTCTTCCTGCGTTCTATATTTTTACTCTGCATCATGCCCTATTTTTTTAACAGGATTTAATTTATAGACCAATTTGCTCTCGAATTCTCAGTGTGTGGATTCATTGGGTCGATGTGTTAGAACTTCACTGGCTTTAGAAATCTCTCCACAGAAAGAAAAACCTTGATATGTTCAATGGTTATTTCACCCGCTGTAGGCAGTAGGTGCACCAGTTAAAGGTGTCCAGCTTAGTGATGGAGGAGAAAAAGAATAAAAATGATCTCCACTCGGTCATAGAGCTGCATTTTAAAATGTCATTATGCTAGGTTTGAGACGGTAACAGACAATATTTCCTCCACTATCACTGTCTCACTTTCATATCATTCTCTGAATATAAGCAGCTGAAAACATCCAAATCTGCTCACTCACTCAATTACACTTTTTTTTTAAATTACCCCTACATCAGCTCTTCACTTTTAAAATGAACATTTTAACATCCCTGCTTAGTTTCCTGCAACACGAGCAACAAGAGATTCCTAAATTCTTGCCAAGGCTAACAAGAAAGAGAGAGAGCATCAAGATGGAAGGACGGTTTGATTGATCTGTCTGAACAGATGGGATGACTGCTGAGCCCTCAAGAGGCTGTCCATTTTAAACTGATGTGGGCACACAGGGACAGGGTTTCTAATGAGCCTATCTCCCACAGCCACATCCTGTGCAACTAAACAGACTTGCTCAAATGTTTTGGGAGTTTTTTGGGGGCTTAGTGTAGAAATGTTAGTTAAGTTGCTTGAAGCAACTGATGACTTTGTATAGCGTTGTGATAACCTACTATTTCTAACCACATGTATGGTGCTTGAAATCACACAAAAGAACTCACAGACCAGGACCCCAGCGGGCTGCATTAAAGGGTGGTGCTGATAAATATGATAATGAACCGAGCTTCTGTCTGATGCCCATTGTCACCTGGTAATGAGCTTGTACCCAAGGTCACCGCTATAATGGCTCATTAGCAGCACTGGCTAATACTGGGTTGTGATGTTTCTTACGGCTGCCGGAGGTGCACCAGTCAGCCCGCCTATTTGTTTGCTGCTGGGGCTGAAATGCTACTTGACCGGTCTGTCTTTCAGTATTGATCAGTGTGGGTTTCAGTGTGAGTCTGTGGGATCAGAGCCGAGTGACGGTGCCACCGCCTGCGTGTGTGGAATGCATGACTGGGTTGGTGTCTGTGTTTGGCAGCATCCCAGTTACAAAAAGCTACGATGGAACAAGCAGTTAAAGCAATACATACAAAACACCAGTGGTTATTTGGTTCTAAAAGAATCAAAGTGCTGCGTAAATAAATGTTGCAACTACTAATATTAATAATAGTATTAATACTATAACAACACTGATACAATTTCAGTATGAGCAAACAAATGAAAAAATATTATTTTCTAATAAAAGGTCCAATAAGCAAAATTAATGAGATATAAATTAATTTATCAATTTAAATATAGACCAACATTGTTCCCTGCAATTGGCTTCAGATTGGCTTGTTTAATTCACAATGTTTATCATCTGTTAATTTGACACCTTTTTAATTTATGATGTTTTGTAGCTACTCAGGTGGGGAGGCCACCAACACTACAATTAAAAATGGAAAGACGTTTAAATAAATAAATGTAATTAATAAAGACCCTGTGATGGTCTGAGCAGTCAAAGGAAATCCAAAAAGTCTTCTTTTTATTGAACCCAAAACAAAGAACTTGGATCAATAAAGAACAAATTATAAAGTTGGGCCCATAAAAGAGGTCAAAGTAACAGAATTTAACTTAAGCTAACAAAAAGACCCACTGAAACAAACAGACCTGCTACATGAGACAAAGGGGAAACTTAAATACTGGCTGATCAGGCCACATAGAAGATACAAAGGGGGAAACACACAAAAACCTAACTGAAATTAACAGAGGAAAATCCCATTCACCCTCTTGCTGATTAGTAGTGGTGTAAACCAATTTGTAGCTTCAATAGGCTGGCTCCACCCCTTCTCCACCTCTGTTCTCCTGAAGGACTGGAGCAGCCAGCACTGAGGTGACTCGAAAAAAACAAACAAACAAACAAACAAACAAACAAACAAACAAAGATTAAATCAAGCAGAACATAACAGTGTAAACTAAAATGTGCGCACTTATTCTAGAATACAGTGTTATGCCTTTCCTTACAAAAATTATTCTGTAAATTAAATCCTAAATGTAAAGAAATCCCAATATAAATGTAATGAGACTGGCTGACCAAGTGTGTGATGGGATTAAATGTTACCACATTTGGGTGGCTGTAGTTGCAGCCATCGCAGACCCACTCAAAGGGGTTGGAGTCATTTTGGTTGTGATTACAAGTCAGTATCTGCAACATCTTATAGGAGAGCAGAGGCGTCAATTAACAAACTACAAATCCTTTGTTACCTTAAGAGGAAGTTTTGGCTATATATACTTTACTGGAGTAATTCGTTTTTTGACAACTTTTTACTTATACTCCTTACATTTTTGGCAATTATCTCTTCTTTTAACTCCTTACTTTTTTTTATTTTGTCATTAGTTTTGTTTCATTTAAGCTCATTTTCATTATGGCCTGTTGAAATAAGCAAACAAACAAAATACAACAAAAATAATTAGTGTCATCCAAACAATTAATTCCTTTGTGATTTGATCTGAGCTGCACCAACTTGTCGCCACACACCAAAATAAATTGTTTTTTCAAGTTTTACACTGTTGCCATTAGTTATAAAACTAATAAAAGAAATAAAAGAAAATTAAATCTAAGGAACTTATCATCCAGGATTGTAGAAAAATGTTCCTTTAATAGGATAGTGCAGTAACCAGTACGTAGTTAACATTTTTTCATCCATTACTTTTACTTCTATACTTTAAGTAGTTTTAAAAATGGTATTTTTACACTTTTACTTGAGTAAAAAGCTGAAACTGTTAACCTTAACTTCTGCAAAAGTGTTTTTAGACTCTAGAATTTATACTTCTACTTGGGTAATAAACATTCAAACTCTTGACACCTCTGTAGGAGAGGGAAGTTACTAACTAGTACTGCTTCACTAGTTGTGATGGGAACACACATCATCATTTGACATATTAATAATCTGCACCTTTACTAAGCTACCAGCAATCATAATCAAATAAATATGCAACAGAACAGTAAAAATGACAAAATATCAATAAATCTTCTCATTTAAAAGCATGCATTCTGACTTTTTTCACATTTATGCACCAATATGTGTTAGCAGATCAGTAATGTGACGAAACATGAGAAAACATCCACTTCCTTTCAAACGCCTGAATTCACCAGCTCCTCATTATGTTTACATTAAACTACAAGAGCAGAGGAAAGAACTGTTATAGTCTCCATAAAGGTCAGTTAAATTAGTTCCCTGTCAGCCATTTTGCTACTAGAGTATATGTCATGGTTTAATGAGTCGGTCAGCCATTTTGGCTCCAGGAGACATGACTTAATCAGTCAATTAGAGCTGCAGTTGATTAATATGCCTGGACTGGGAGCAACCTCAGCCAGGAGAGAAATGGACCGGTGAATGAATAATCGCCCTCCATGTGCTGGAGGGCTGATCAGTGAGCCACACTCACCCAAGATTTAAGGGAAAATAATCTCAGATTTTTAGCTATGCTTTTCTCTCCAGTTTTTTTTTAATATCACCCAATGGCCGTCTGTCTGTTTAAGAGAGGACTAAAAAGATTTTAGTGACAGCCATTTGTCTGGTGAACAGTAAGGACACCCGAGGGTCAGTGGGCGAGTGAGTCATCAATAAACTTGGCTGCTGGTGGTTCCTTACATTCTCTTGCATTATATTTAAAAAGCAGCTGGATGTTGTGGGAGGATATTTTTTCTTAGCCTATTTGTGAGATAAAATCTTTTGAGCGTGCCTTTTCTCTTTCTAAATAGAGGTGATTGTCTAGAAGTTTTGTACCAGTCTGTATGGTGGAGTTATGTAGGGAATTAAGAGCGGGGATGGCAGAAAGCAGTTGCCTCCCTACTCCAGACAAGGGTGAAGGGAGGGTCATGAGAGATAAGAATGAGTTTACACTGCCTCCTTCATGCCATGAAAGGGAGACCTGTTCTGAGTGTTTATCTGACTAAAATGTATGTCCTTGATGAATTAAAGTGTTTTTTCTTGGGAATAACCAAATGTTCATGTGTGAGAAAGTTCTTTGTGTATGTTGGGATAGTTCCAAGGGAGAGAGTGTGTGTATTGGGAATTGCTGTATAACTGTATGTACTGAGCTTTGCCCGGTCAGAGCGATATATCGTCTGAGGACGATAAATAAATTTGAACATTCTCTTGCAAGAGTCTCAGCTTCCTCTTCAAGTCCACAATGTGACTTCAGGTTTTAATCAGAAATGTTTAATTCAATTCAAATGCAAAATACTTAATTAATCCTGAAGGGAATTTAGATGTTGCTGATAAAATGTAGATTTCTATAAAGAGTTGTTGAAGAAGCTGATAACTGTGGGAAGAAAGGATCTCCTGCAGTTGTCAGTTAAACAGTGAGTCTAGAGAAGCCTCTTACCAAGGACACTCAGTTTAATTAACAGGATGTGCACTGTTGTCCATAAAGCACTTCATTTTTTTTTTTTTTTTGTGTCCCGTTTTGCAAATATAGCTCTGGTGATAGATGTCCCTGAGCCAGCTTTGCTTTCACAAGCAGACCAATACCACTGTTGCCATAAGGTTCCACTTATTACTTGTACATCAAACTTTATAATAATTATTTGGAGAGTAACATCGTATACAACAGACATGGGAACAGAAAGGAGGTCAAGAAAGAAAGAGGGGGTAAGAACTAAGGGGAGAGAGGGAGAGAGAAAATAAAACTAAACAGCAAAAATTACAAAAAAGAGGATTTACAGTAACTCATAGAAGTCTGATTCCATACTTGTATGAGACGAGAGGAACACAAAACAGAGAACAGCAAAATTAATACAACAGACATATTACAATTTAAAAAAAAGCTTCAGGGGCAGCTGGTATTATATCTCTGTGTTAGCTCATTTTCTAAAGGAATTTTCTTTGTAAAATCAACTCCAGAGGTTCTCCAAGTTCCAAGAGCAGAGCTAAGGTTCATTATTAGCTTTGTTAGCTTCTTTACATCAATTGATGCTACTACCCCAACAGATGATGGCAGAAANACTTCTGATTTGAAGCTTGGAACCAAAAACATCTGCTCAAATCTACTTTATATTGTTAGTTTTCAGCAACAGATGATGGCAGAAAAGATCCCTCTCCACAGTACACTTTAAAGGATATGCAGCATCTTGCTGCAAACAATGAAGAACATAATCTTCTTCAAGAAGTTCAGTCAGCTCTGTCCCTTTTTTGCAGGCAGCTTGACATTTGCATCTCGAGTCTAGTCTGTTGTCTAGGTGATTAATAAGGTCTATATTCTCCTCCACCATCCCCACTTCTTCTCCCAAAAAAAGAAAATAAAAAAACAATCCACTGGACTTTGTTTCCAAGTTTGAAAACGTTTCCTTTCCCATCCAGGAAGCTTTTTCAAATCAAAATGTCAGAAATAGCGTTGAGTTCGAGGTTTTATACAGTGGCCCATCAAAGCTTTGTTTTTGTTTTGAAAACATGCAAATTGAAGCAGACAAAGGAGTCCACCTCTCTGGAAATATGACCTGGATGACTGAGAATCTTCACCAGCTCATGATCACTTGTTACTCCTGAAATTTACAACCATCTCCTTGTTTTATTCACATTTGGCTCCCTGTAATCAGCTTCTTGCCAACAATAACAAATCTATATGAGTATTTTAGAGGTTGACACACTGATCTCTATTTATTCACTGGACTGCTGACTGCCAGAAGAAAGTGAAGCCACTGTCTGCCATGCTGGCACTCCCTACTCCCACAGAAACGGGCTGTAAAAATGCCTACATGTGTAGCGTGCTGGCTGTGGGAAGCCGTTTCACAAAAAAGCTAATGTGCTAACCAAGAAAATCCATATATGATGTATCCTATAGTATTGTATGTAGCATAACATTAGCCTGGCTATCTGGGAATGACTTCAGCCAAGATATTGGCTGAGTTAGTCATTGCCAGGTATCATAGAAAGTAGAGTAAATTCACTGTGTAATGTAAATCTATTAATTCTTTATTAAGTGGATGACGCTGTTGTTTTTGCAGTGTTTGTTGTATTTCTCATTTGAAAAAGTGATGTACTGACATATATTGTATGTTACATCGACGGGGAAAAAAAGCAACTCAAGCATTTGAGTTGCATAAATCATGCATGCACATTTTGTAATTTGTAATTACCATAAAAATGTCATAATTACATGTCTATTACATGTACATCATCAATTTAGCACTTTTGGGACATCTGTTTTATTATGCTCCATTAAAACATTAATTTTGTTGTGATGGATTTGTGTAATATGTTATATTACATAATTTAGAGACTTTATTGACTTCATAACGACTATGCAATGTGATGTGCCTATTGTTTTTATTATAAGTTAAAGGGGTCATAGATAGATAGATAGATAGATAGATAGATAGATAGATAGATAGATAGATAGATAGATAGATAGATAGATA
>NW_015151261.1:16011-26687 GCF_000732505.1 Cyprinodon variegatus | reverse complement strand
TAGATAGATAGATAGATAGATAGATAGATAGATAGATAGATAGATAGATAGATAGATAGATAGATAGGTCAATTGGTGCTGGTCCTTAAGGTCTCTGAATAGGGTGTGTAACATTGGTTGGGCTGAAAATGGCATATTTGTTGTTCTATGAGCCCTAATGCAAGCCTGGTTAAAAGCCAGAGAATGAAACAATGTGTTATCCCTTTTATAGTATGCTCATGAATGTTTAGATGAGCTGTGCGCTGATTGGTTAGGTTTACAATGAGCGAAGCTGCTGAGCAAAGATGCATCATAGCAACAAGCACTCACTCACTGAAACATCAAATTGTTGATATTGTAGGGTGACCAGACGTCCTCTTTTTCCCAGACATGTCCTACTTTTCATAACTACAGAAATGTCTGGGGGGAATATCAAAATCGTCCGGGATTTTAGTCGACACACCGGGCACTCAAACCAAGCCGTCAGCTGGTCCAGAAACCCTGGCGAAATGGGGCAGGGAACCAGTAGGGAACGGTGCAACCGAACCCGACCTGGTGACGGTAGCCTGGACACCGGAGGCCCCCTAAGGCAGGCGGGGGGAAGCATACACGGGGTCGGCTTCGGTCACTCCATCCCCGGGAGGCTCTCTGCCCCCCCCCAAAAAAGTGTCCTCCTTATCAGAAACCCAAATCTGGTCACCCTAGATATGCTAGCATTGCTATCAACAGCTTAGTGACAAAATAATACTTACAGCTTGCGGTTGTGATGGCCTTATTGTCAGAACAGCCGCTCGTTTCAGTTAAAGAAGTTTAGCAAATCCTGCTTTGAACTGTCCAAGATTTTGAAAGCTATCTTTGGTAAAATGCTTAAAGCAAATAAACAGCTGAGCATCAATTTTTGCAGGGATCTTCTGATACACAAAAATAATCCATGCCTGTCCAGTCTTTGGATCCTTGCGAAGACTGTGAAACATTTCCCCTTTCTCTGTGCTGCCTGGAACACTGCATTTACGCCTGTGTTTCTGGCTCACAAACTGCCTGCCTTGTAATTCTTGTAGAAGAAAACCCAACTGTAGGCTAAACAGCTAAACTGGTGTCTTACATCTACCTTTATTCATGTTCTTGGGCCAGTGAACTTGTGGGCTGGTCTGTATGTAAATTTCGGAGTGTGACAAAAGTACAGGCCAGAACCAAATAAGGCAACATCCCCAAGTTGATGTCAATTCGGTGCTTCGTTTGGATTCGCCCGCTTTATTGTAGAAGTTTTGAATTGTGAGATTTGCAGAGAAAGGAGGTTTTCAATGGGGTTTCAACTTCTCTGTACATCAAATTTCACCCACTGAACTATCGTTATTCATCTGACAATGTAAACTCGGTTTTGCATTCTATGACCCCTTTAAAGTGATCTATTTATGCTATGAAACAGCAAGCGTGTGTCAAATTGAGGAATTTATATATATATTTTTTTGTCTCAAGTGCCCCTGAAAATGAGAACCTCATCGCTGTAAACAATACGTGCTGTAGCGCATGTATTGTTTACATTGTGACCGGCCCAACTAGGGAGTACCAACACCATTGCTGGTGGCTTCACTTCAACCCTGTACTACCAACGGGCATTCAGCAATCCAGTGAATTAATAGAGATCAGTGGGTTGACAGGACTGTATCTGGCACTGGAAGTCTTAGATGTAGAGGTTAAAAAGGAATAATCAGAGCTCCATCTCCTGAGCAGCACCACCTTCTGATTGATAGAACATAAAACACAATTTAATTTAATTTATTTATTTACATATAATGCAATATTCTACTGCATATATCTGCCAGATTGACTGTGTGGAGGAACACAAGCTTATATTCAATCTACCTTAGGGGTCAGTTTCACTGCGTTTAATACAAAGCTGCATAGTTTCTTCAACCAAAATGTCTCACAATGTACTAGTCTGTTGATGGTTTATTTGAAAGAGGAGAACAGAAACACTAAGTGCTTTCACACCAGAAATTTGTCCCAGTTTTGTGTCCTTTTTGTTTCTTGATGGAAAACCATTAAGCTGTGGATGGCAGCCACCTTCAATATTTCTTCTCAACAGGAGACCAATTTAGTTGTTTTCTGCATGGGGTTCTGGGTCAATTTACCCTCTGTTATAATATTGTCCCCAACTCTTTCAATTTTATACGTTTAAAAATAAAAAAAAAGACTTCAGCATCCATTTATCTAACCACAGGGTATCAGTTTATAACTGCTAGTAGTTTACAGTAGCTCCAAAGTAACTGTATACCATCATTATATTTAACTGTTATGTTTGTAGACGTCGTATGTCACACTATTTCCAGTGATCTCTGTTCTGATCCCTGTTGGCTAGTAGATTAGGTCAAATCTAAGAGATCGTGACCTCTGAGCAACCGTCTATTATTTACTAAAGTCCCAGAACCACCTTTCCTCCATGACCTCTGACACTGGCTACTTTTCTGCAGTGTTTAAGTGGGTGAAAAGATTGATAAATCTGTGGTTACACAGTTTTAGGTCACTTTCAGGAATTTGGTGAAAATGGGAAGCAGTACTGTTAAGTGGTTCATAAATAAATACTAGGAGGGTTTGGTAGAGACTACAGATGGATATACATAAATAAAATCACACTGCACAAACCTCACCTTAAATATGCATAGTTAACCAATATGCCCAGTCTACAGTAGAATTGAAATAACAAAGTTAGCTTTTAAAAAATAAGAAACATCTTGTTTTCAGGCAAACAAGTTTGGCTGCAGTGAGAATTAATATAGTGGATTGTTTATAGTTTTTGTCAATTAACGACTATTTCCTGACAGTAAATGAGGCAGTAACTCAATAAATACCGCATAAAAGAACAAAGCATAAAAAACAAAAGCAACCAACGCTACTGTCAATTAGTTAACAAAAATTTTTACTATGATGAAATTAAATCACAACTGATCTTGTTTTGCGGAAAGTTTGAAGAAAGTCATCATTATTACTTTAGGGTGCAAGTAGAGGACATCTCCTGTACCTTGACAACTGGGTTGATGCCCCGTCAGTTCTAAGCTCTTTACAGTGAGGCTTCCACACGAATTTGATCTGAAAATGAAAGCATGGATACATTTTGCAAAACAGAAGGGTATAAAAATCCCAGGTATAATGGTCTAAAGTAAAAACAAATAATGTTGAACATTTTGCGGACATGCCTTCCAAATCCCACTTCAAATTCAACCATTTCAGAACAAGTGGTTTTTATTAACTTATATGATTTTTTATACTCCAGTAGACTGCTGTGCTTTGCTATACTACAATATGCCATAATATTAAAGACAGATAGGAAATCAGTAATGAAATAATATAATGGAAAAACATTTTTAATTTGTGTAGCAGAGCATTAAATATATTAAATAATAGGCTATATATAAGAGTAATGTGTATAGCCTCAATTATAAAGGTCTAAATATTGTGGTATATTAAAAAAAAAACAAGCTACAATATTTAAGTTCTACTTTTCAGCCAAGGAAACTCTCAATCAGTTTTAGAGAATGAAAAATAAACCTGCTTGAACAGCCAAGCCAATCACCTGACTTGAATCCAAAAGAAAATTTATGGAAAAAAGCTAAAGGTCAGAGTTCATAGAAGAGGCCCAGGAAACTTGTAAAAATTTAAAACTGTTTGAATGGGCTATAATCACACCTGAGCAATGTATGTGACTAATTTCTCCATACAATGGGTGTCTTGAAGATATCATTGCCGACAAAGGATTTTTTATACCGGTAAGTATAAAATACATTTCAGTAAGTGTGTTCAAAACATTTCCCCTGTGCCATTTCACTTTATTATACATAACTTAATTTCTGGACATCTATGGTTTTGTTTTCTTTGTATTTGTGGTGAAATTGTCATGTCAATAGCACCTCTAGAAATACATTTATTGAGAAAATGGTGCCGTGCTCAATACCTATTTTACCGGCTGCATATGTCTGAGGTGCATTGATTTTGTTCTGCTCTGCATATGTCATCAAACTCCTAATAAAACTGCATTTTATGACTTTGAGATGCCTCTTTACTAAGTTATCAGCAGCACTATGTAGAACAACATTGTGTGCAAAGAAGGAAATTAAGGCATGTTAAACCAAGCTTTAAGCTAAAGGACACTGACCCTACTTTAGATTATCCTTACCTGAAGTTACAGCAGTTCACATCTTTGCTGCTTTTAAATGCCTGTACAAAAGCAGTTATATTGTATGTTGCAGGGATCCTACTGGCTTCATACATTAACAGAAACATTCTCTGAGCCTAAAAAAGATCTCAGCTAGCTCTTTCAGACATTGTTGCAAACATACCCATAAGTCAGAGTCATGTATTCCAGGCAATAATAAGCACTGACAATTCTACCATGAAGGAAAATAAGTGTAAAGGGTGTAACATTGCAAAGCTTTGGAGAAAATCCAACCTCATCAGAAGGGCAAATTTATTTCAGAGTCAGAAATGCATTGACTTTAATTTCACGCTGCACGCATTTCGATACAAGTAAAAGAAAAGTGGGGAAATAGAGGGACTGGAAGCGTAAGCGAGACTAAATGAAGAGAGAAAATATTTTGCTTAATTTTCTGCCAGTAGTCACCACACCAAAGAGAATTTACAGTTATTACACGTACAAAGAGGGGAGAAGAAAACGCCTGTAAATTGGTTGATTTTGCATTCTACAAACTCATGGAAGATGATTGGAGTTTCTTTTTAATAACAAATTCCTTTGGTTTATAAAAAATGCTTTTTGAGCTCAGTAATCTGCATGACTGCTGCTCTGCTTTGAAATGCCTATAGGATCCATTCTAACTGAGGATATTTCTATACAGGCCCAGCATCCCTGCAATTTGGGGATTATCATTTGGTGGAGCTAATCACTAGAGAGAAAATATAATCAGACTGAAAGCTAGGGCTGCATATGAGGGATGGTCATCATAAAGCTGAATATTGTGACCATAATAAAGATGAAAAAGAATTTTATTTTGTTTTTTTCTTTAAAGCAGTGTTCCCACCAGTTTTTGTGCTGTGATGACTGGATAATTGGTTAATTTCTTTTTTTCATTCTAACCCATCAGATCCAACTGTTCCAGTTCCTATTTAAACTGCTTGTTCCCAGCCATCAGTGCCAGAATATTAGAGCCTTGTGTGAGAATTCTGCCAGCTAACAACCTTGGATCTGTCTCCTGACCTTGGGTTGGATTTCCCTTTGGTACCTCTTCGGATCTCTGATCTTCTGGGCTGGACATCAGCTTCTGCATCAACACCAACTTTGGATTTTCCCTCTGGATACTCTCGCTCTTACTCGTCTGCTGACTTCTGCTCTTCGGTCTACTCTGCTTCATTCCTGGAACTCTCTGGGCGGTTGAGGAGAAATCTTCTAGCTGGATTCCACTCCTCTGGGTTCAAACTGAACTTAAAAACCAGGTTAGTGACTCACATGCTCACTAGCGTTTCCTGTCAGAGTTTTGTGGTCACTAACATGAGTTTCTACCTCTAAAAAGATTCCAATCATCTTGTTCAAGCTGATGAACCGTAGATCCCTGAGCAGTTAATAAAACTCTTTATAGAAACCCCTGAATTCTGGGTACAGGATTCTATGCCATGACACTTTGTGACAGATTCTCTGCTACTAACGATACGCATCACATGTGAACTGTGAGAACAATGGATGTCTGTCCAACTTTCACAATCTTTACATCCTTGTTTTTTTGTTTATTATTATTTTGCTATTTCTCCATGTTCATTTTAGGTTCGCCTTATTAGTTCATGCTTCTGTGTTTAACTTCTTTTTTTCTGCTTGCTGTTTTCTGTGTCTTCTGGTTTATGCATTTAGACGTCTGTCCTTCTGAGAAAATTTTGTTTTGTTTCAGCTCCATTTATGTCAATTAGCTTCCCTTACGCACCTGGAGTACCTTTTTCATAATCTTCTAAAAACTGTATTTTATATCACATGACCTAAAATGTTATGATTCCATACAATGTGCTGCAAAATCTTTTGATACATGGAAACTTTGTCACATTCTGTATTGTTAGAACCATAAACTTAAATGTTTTTGCAGTATTATGGATGAATGTAAATTATATGGAAATAAGTAAATAATGGACAGGATTTCGTTTTTTTTTTATTTTTTTTTATTTTACAAAGGAAACATCTGAAACACATGCAGCAGAATTCTGTTTAAGTCTAAAATCAATTCAAACCAATTGCTTATGAGGTCAACAATCTATTTAAAAAACAAAGTTCTTCAAGATGTAATCTGCTTCTGGTTTGAATCGAACTATTCTCTAACGGCCTCAGAGGGTTTGCTAAAGTCGATTTGTGAACAAGCAGAGAGGATTAACATGAGAGCCACACGGTAAATCTGCAGGAGTTCTTGAAATACACAGCTCAGGTTGGAGAATCTGTTGACATGACAACTAGTCATGCACTCCACAGATGTGGCTTTTTATGAAAGAATGGCAACAATAACAAAAACACTGTTAGAAGAAAAAAATCCATAGGTAATCATCTTTGCAGCTTTTTGCAAGCCATCTTCAGGGCAAAACAAACATGTAAAGGAAAGTTCTGGTCAGATGAGACCTGAATTGTAGTTTTTAGCTTAAATCTTATGTGTAAATGAAATCTAACATTCAGCAGAGGTAAGAAAGCTAGTGGTGAGCAGAGCTGAAGATGCATGGAGGATGCAAAGTATCTGAGACTCATATGTGTGTGTTTCTTTTTGCAGTTCCTAACAGAAAATAGAGTTAGCAAACTAGCAATAACCAGAGATCATTAATGGGCCGAGGTTTTACTGAATGTGTTGCAATCAGGCAAATTGTGCACATCTTATTATTGCAGCTCATATCTGTGATGGTTGTTCACATCTGAAGAGGTTGAGAGAGAAATTATATTTTAGAAGACACTGGTTGCAGGGGCAGCTAATCAATTATGTGAGCTAAATATTGGCTACCTCAGATTATTACTTATTGGACGAATCTGTTTCCATATCTTATGAAAATGTATTTTTCTTAAAGTTAAAAACCACCTCATGCAAGCGTTACAACTTTTTAGAGAAATTTTGTAAGTTGATTCAATTTAGCTATTTTCATCATCTCTTTTACTGCAATACTTCAAAATGTGCAAACAAAAACCTTGACTGAAACGCGTCTTACAATGTGTTAAAATGGGCCAGCCAATGTGATGATTAAAACTGCAAATTGAATTGAAGTATTTTTTCACAGAAGAATTAATGAAAATGAATATCTTGAGGTGCAAGAGTAGAAATAAACTTCCCTAAAAGACATAAAGCTGTAATTGCAACAGCTGAAATGCTGTTGCAAAAGTTTTAAGGTTTCAAAGTTGTATTATTTTATTACAGTAACTAATAACTGTAAAAAATTTACTAAATCCCTGACCTAGTATATGATACTTTTATAGGTGTATAATTATGATGGATTTTTGAAGTTGCGTTTCCTTTTGACATAAAGTACTTGCTTCTCTAGTGGGTCATTCATCATGCTTCCAACAGTAGGTGGCTGATATGTAATGTCATAATTTCCCACCTCGGCTCGCCCTCTGTTGTCACCTGAAACAAACGTGTACAACTTGTCTGAAGAAGATTAAGATAAATGAGCAGAAATAGTTAGACATTTTCTAATGCCAAGGCTTTTAAAATACAATAGAAAAATGAAAACAAGGCTGTTTGGGAAAGTGTGATTTTATTCCATGTCTGTAAAGAGTTCAGACAGAGAGGATTAAAGAAATGCAGCTGTCTCCAACATTGCATCCAAGAAACAAACCCCATTAAAAAAGAGTTAGAAACATGGAGGAAATCAGAATGTTTAAAATGTTTTTCACACAAGGAGTTAGTTTATTTAAGTCCACATTTGAAGTTAAAGCTTTGTTTGTTTAGACTGTGACTTTTTTAAATCCAGGATGATGTATGTTACAGTAAATATTAAACATGTTCAAACTTAACGTTTCTAAGGTTTTATAAGGACTGATGCAAGCCTGCGCTGTCTTATTGTTTGCTCAGAGGATGATGCTCTGTGGAAAATTCATTTAATGACAGCTTCTGAGAGGAGAGCACATCAAAGCTGGCATAACACAGTGCTGTGAAAAACTATACATATTTATTTTTGTTTTTTTGAAAAGCTGTCACTTTCTAAACTTGCATAAAAATAACTCCTGGTTGTGTCACCCTTAGCAGCAACAACTTGCATTACTTATCTACGATTAGTCTTTCACACAGGGAGGCATTTCCACCCATATTTATTTGCAGATTTTTTTTTTTAAATCAGTTACAGTGAAGAGTTATTTAGCATTAATCACTATTTTAAAACCTTGTCATAAGATTATAATCAGATATTGTAACAAGAAGCCCTGTCGGAGCCCAGGATTTAGCGATACACTTTGTGTTTAAAAGTTTTATTTTATTGTACTGAATGCTCTTAGAAATGGTAGCGAGCTTTAGCAGGCAGGAAACAACTTAACCAGTTGGTTACAGGCAGAAGAGACCGGTAGCAGGCTTGAGGAGGAAGAATGAATTCAGAACCCTCTGGTGACAGGCTGAACCGGCTGATTGCTGATCTTAGAAGAAAGAGGACTTAACAAAATGGAGGCAGGCCTTGAGCAGACTGAAAAACCAAAATGTGACGGGCAAAAAACTGTATAAAATATGACTAAATAGTAAAGAAGGGGGACATTTTCTGAAAGGGAATCACTGAGCAAGATAGCTATGGAAAGGCAGCGTAAAAGCTAGGAGGAATGAAGGTAATTGGGAGAGTAGCAGGTGCATCTGCTCACTCTAAATAGCAGAGCATTGAGAGACAAGCAGCCAGCCCCCCAAGAAAATACCAATCAGACAGGATTTATGATATCTCTGTGAAATTTGCTGTTAATGGGAATGAAACACTGCATTTACAGTAAGAAAACTACCTGACATCCTTAAAACGAATCAAGTTTACAAGTCACAGCTAAAGTTTATGAATACTTTAAAATAAATCGGTTTTGAAATATCTGCTGAAAGTGTGCACAGGACTTCTTGAACTCTGTTACAGATGTAAACAGAAGATGTAAACAGGACACCAAGGTATTCATGTAATAATAAAGCCAGCTGCTGAAAGACATAACCTTTTTTCCCCCTGTTAATAATTAAGCACTCTGTACCTTCTGGCCAACAGAACCAGGAATTATGATAACAGAATTAGTGTGTCCAAGCTTAGAAGGCACATGTCATGTGCAATAAAAACAAAAAACCTTTCCCATGGTATGGGAATTGCATCAGAAGACCTTAAGCATTTGTGGAAACCACAGGTATAAATTTCAACATTACTTAACTGCGGTGACACAATACTTTCTCTGAGTATTATTTGCTGATGAAGGGCCAGAGTTCTGCTGTGCTGCTTGTTCAGAAACATCTGGGAGAATGTTCTTCAAAGATTGAATCTTGGTCAGTAAAAAGTGATTGCTGCTATTGTTTGCATAAAAAGCCAAGAAGCTGCTGATTTTGCTTTAAGCTCCTGACATTTTGAGGTAAAGTGAATCTATTATTTTTGCATGTTATAATTAAAATGCACTTTATGCTTCAAACTTTGAAATGACACACTGACAATGACGGATTACTTTATAAAGCAAGTGTATCATGAAAGCTCATGTTCCACACGGTGTTAGTCATGAAAGCAATTAGAGGAGAGATGTTTTTTTTTTTTATCCAGAATTGTCTCTGTCCTCTTCATCCTCTATTCCGTTTCTTTAATTATTCTTTCACTTTTCTCAAATGGTATAAAACTGGCTACACCAGAATTAAACACTAAAGCAGGTTCTAAAAAATATCTAATATTAACTTTGTTTTTTGATCAAGAGCATCCGGGATTTGCAGTGCAGCATAACAGAGCCGTCAGCTACGGGGCTGATCCGGAAACTGAGCGACTGAACCCGACCTGACACTGGCTGCCCCGTGCTGCCTGGCAGGGCAGGTGGGGGGAAGCGTACGGTCATCGGGTCGGGTTCGGACCAGCCTCGGAGCTGAGTTCAGTTAGAATGCCTGGTCCGGTCCAGTCAGCGCCCGAGCAGCCAATTTCGGGTCTTGACAAATGTACAGGCCACGACCAAATAAGGCAACATCCCCGAGATTACGCCAATTTGGTGTTTCATTTGAATTTGCCCATTTTATGGTGGAAGTATAGAATTGTGAGATTTGCAGAGAAAGGAGGTGTCGATGGGGTTTGAACTTCTCTGTACGTCCATTTCACCCACTGAACTATCGTTATTCATCTATAACAATGTAAACTCCGTTCCTCATTCTATGACCCCTTTAATAAGGGAGTTTTTCCTCTCCACTGTCGCTACAAGCATGGTTGGTGTGAGGGATTGCCTTCGAGTCAGTGAGTTGAGGCAATAAGCTGATTTTCTTTAGATAGAACTGTTAGAGTTATAATTATAAAAGTATGCTACATTTGTGTGCTCTGAATCAATCAAGAGGGTCGTACACTTTTGTGACCTGCATCCTGCTATCCTGTGATTTAATCATTAGGTCATGAGGCAAAGTCACACGGTTGCATCCTGCTGTGATTCAATCAAGAGGAGCATTTTGTCCTATGACCCAATCAATTGCCTTGTCAGAAGAACACTGTTCTGTAACCCAACCCATGTGTTATGATCTGCTAATAAAAGGCTTCTGCTGAGGAGACAGAGAGAG
>NW_015151261.1:6359-14379 GCF_000732505.1 Cyprinodon variegatus | reverse complement strand
CTGGAAATTATAAGACCTGCTTAGAGGAAAAACAAATGAAACTAGAGGCAATTTGAGATGGTGACAGTTTTTGATGTTCTTCCATTGTGTCTGAATGCACAGGCGCAGTGGAGATAAGCTAAAGGATTGCAAACATATTTAGTACGACATTATTATTGTGAGAAAACAGTCAAGAAAATCAGCAAAATATATCAACTTCAGTTATGCGTACCTTCTAGTTTGTAAAACAGCTAGATGGCAATTCCACCCTATATTTTTTTTATAGCTTGAGAATCTGAAAATAGGTTTGATAAAGTTTCATTCTAGGCCAAGTTTTTGTTTTAAACTATCCATGAAAGAGCTTCAGCTTTGCAAAACTAGACGGCTAACCAGCCCTTACACTTATATTTGAGTTGTGTGCAATGAAAGTAACATATGAAAACATAAACATAGCTGTTAACCATGCTATGCAAAAAGAAAATATGTTTGTGGAAAATACCAGCATTCATCTTCAAATTACCAGCATAAAAATTCATGTTTATGCACTAAATATACAGATTGTAGAATGATCAGGGGATAATCGCTTTTTTCACCAGTGGTGTCAAAAGTACACACATGTGTTACTTAAATAGAAGTATAGATACCACAGATTAAAACCACTGTGGTAAAAGTTGAAGTATCAGCTTGACCTCTTTACTCAAGTAAAAGTGAAAAAGTATGTGCTCCAAAAACTACATAAAGTATAAAAGTATAAGGTTACCTTTAAATAAAACAGCCAGATGCCACTATATGAATTTTAAAGCTCAATTTTTCGACTATTTCAAAAAATTCTTTGAGATAGGGCCAAGGATGAGGGAGGTCTTGTTGGTCTCCATCTCCCGATATGTTCTCTCCTGTGACCGACCTTTCAGACATTTCAACATCTTTTTCTGAATTCGACATTGTAGCATGGCATAGACAATTCATGTTAGCAGTTTGAAGAAGACCTGCTTGCTTCTGATGATTTCCTTTAGCTAATCAATGAGTTTTTGCGTTATATGACTCATCCAATTACACTAGTTTTCACTTAAAGTGGATGGCGCCAATGATCTGCATTGGATGGCGCACATGATGTGAATAAATATTTATAATATTAAACCGAAGCCAAGAGTAACGAGTAACGTTTGTTTTAAAAATGTAAGGAATAGAAAGTACAGATACTTTTGTGAAAATGTAATGAGTAGAAGTCAGATGTAGAAAGAAAAATAAGTAATGGAGTAAAGTATAGATGCCTAAAAAGTGTACTTAAGTACAGTAATGGAGTATTTGTACTTCATTACTTGACACCTCTGTTTTTTACCAATGGATCCCAACTTGGACGTTGGGAGTGTCGCTATTATGATTCTCATGCTCATCAGATTTTAAGTTTTTAGCTTGATTCACACCTAAGTGTAGTACAGCTGATTAACTTACACCAAAAAAAGTCCTCCTTAATCCCTCTGTACTCTGAAATAGCTTCTTCTTTTGTTTTTTCCTCGCAAACAGCATTGCGGTGTTATTCGTTCTTCAGCTTTATTTGAAGCCTGTGAACCAGTAATGAATATCGCAATCATCTCTGACACCCCAAAAAAAACTCTGACTCTATACTGTAGATATTAACAGTAATTCTATAAAAAACATTAGCTGGTTTTCAGGTCATTTAAACGGGTCTCTGGGATGTTTTTTCAAGTGTTTAAATTATGCTCCTGTAATCCCGACTGCCTCAAATTTGATTATAGCTTCTTTTGAAAATGTAATTATGAGGTTTCCTTCCTGCAGTTGTTGAAAAGCATTAATAAAACAATTAGAACAAATTTGATCAGTACATACAAGAAGTAATAAAGTTTATGCCAAAGGAGATGAAGCTGTGTGGGTTGCTCTTATTGTAAGTAGAAGCTACTGACTTGTAAATAAAAATAAGTTCAGGAAAAAAAAAGATTTTGGAAAAGTGAAACTAAATATATATAAGATTCTTATAGCAGGAGAAACTTGTGTTGCTGACATGCACCAGAAAATAATATTTAAGCTCCACACAGTTATAGCTTTTATATTCAGTGAATGTAAAAAGATAATGAACATTGTGGCATTTAAGATATTTATTTTAGGTAACTATTGTTACCACAAATGTTTCCTAAAATTACACTGACATTTCCTTGAATATGCATGTTTTATATGTTGCTCTTCTTCAGCCTAATCAGATGATTCCCTCTTAATTAAACACTTATTTAAGTCAGGTGTGTGAAGGAAGGGGTCACCTAAAGCCATGCTTATACTGTACGATTTTTTGCCCTTTTCGGGCCGATTTTCTGCTCGTGGGAGAATTTTTTCAATTGGGCCGAACTTCAGCCTGATGGTGCGTTGTGCATCATGTAGTGCACAGGGGCTAACTAGAGGCGATTAGCCTCTCATGATCACCTCCCAATCAGGAATCATGATGTCAGGAGAAGATCAAGGTGTTTGAAATTCAGTCAGCCATCGTGGGCAAATCGCTCAATGGGAACGTAAAAGGAGGGTGCGAGTGACATGGAGTTCTTTCTGTAAAATTGACAGACATAGTAGCCATGTTTTCTCAGACATGTCTTTGTCCAAATACATTGTCGCCTTTTCCTTTTAGGGCTTTCAGCACACAATTGAACAAATTGCCAAGGCAGCGCGTTTCACTCTAGTGAGCTTCATATTCCTCTTCTACTATTTGGTCATCTCACTGCTAAGCTGATTTCAATGTGGTTTTTATACGTACAGAGTGAGCAGGTAGATCGCATCAGAGCGTTGGGTACAGTGTGAGAACATACATCATAAGCTGTGAACTTTTAAACCCCGCTGTTTCGTAATACAGTGTGAACTAAAGCTGCGTGCAACGATTGAAAAAAATTGTACTTTGTTAGCCCAGATTAAACATTTTGGACAGTGGGGTCCTGAGGACGAGACCATGTGATGGTGAGAGGCTCTAGTCTGTGATTTTAGAAACTAAATCTTTATCACAGAATCTTTGTGATGTAGAAAAAAACAAATACCGTTAACACTTTTTTTTTTGTAAAATCCATTACAGATCCCTATGAAAACAACACAGTGATGCCATTTGATGCACCGCCACCAAGTCTAAATGAATGCAGACTGAAAGAGCAGCGATGCCCTGTGGTTGTCGGGGTTCACACCAAGCCTCAATATCTCACAGTCAGTTTAGCTCAAAGCTCCATCCTAACAAAGGTAATCATTTATCCTCTGTGAATTCACCGAAACGACTGACTGACACACACACACACCCGCAGTAGTCAATCCTCTCTCTCACCATGACACCATCATAGATGGAGTGATGAAATGATTTTCTCCTCTAGTGCTTTTCAATTGACATCAGGAGGAATATTGTGCCCCCTTTCTTTAAAACGGCTGCAGGTAAATCGAACCTTATTGGGTCCACTGAAAGCTGGCCCCTGTCTCTTTATCGGTGTGATCTAGATTGGGCCATATGTGCCATTGCGTGCCTCTCCTTTTTAAAATGGAGAGCACTTTTTATAATGGTGTAGGAGCCATGGGATTTTCTGTGTGAAGCCTAAATGGCAGTCATTTTCCAGGCTTCCCTTCTATTGATTTTGGAGCAGTCGCATTGCCTTTTCCAAATATAAGCCGTGGACACGGATGCAATATAAAGTTTTAATGAATGATGGATGTGAGGAAAGAAATCAAGTTTGCCCACAGCGATACTCATTTTCCTTCCCTTCTTCAAAGTTTTCGGAGATGCGGCACCAGCACAACTTTGTTTGCAACAACATACACCTTGCACAAGGAACGCACACATACACAACAGGGAGAAAGGAGAACAAAGTGGCACAGAGAAAATCAACTCTCGATGACAACATAATGACATCTGGGAGTTAAATCAGTTTAGAGAGCTGCAGCCAGGTAACTTGAAAAACTCAATAATACACACGTACACACACACAAACAATCTGTAATTCCAATCAATGGCACAAACCCAAAACACTCTCTCTCTGTTTTTTTTCCTCTCCTTTCCACTTGGCACGGTATTGATGTCCTGACAGCTGTTTTAAGTATTACGAGTAGCAAGCAATTTGTCCCTGCAGGCTCAGTTTAAGCCCGGTAATTGGGCCTGGATTTTTAGAAATGCAGTTTGTGGTTCACATCTCAATAAAGCCATTTCTTTGTGGCTGATTCTAAATGTTGGTGAGCCGCTAATATATTTAATTTAGTTGAACAAATGTGACATCTGTTCATGATACTTCATTAAAATCCAGCAAGGTGAAATTACAAAAAAGTGGAAAATCTGAATATATTTCATGTTAAACATTATCTTTTTAGAAAGAAACATAAAGTTGAAAGTAAACATTTACACACACTGTATGTAAGAAACTCATTTTACCTCACTGTCTGAGATTAAATCAGACTAAAATATTTACATTTTTGAACAATCATGTTTCGTTTTTATTTACTAAATGCCTAAATAATGTGAAAAATTATGTTTGAATATTTCTTTGCAAAATCAGAAGTTTGCATGATATCCTTATATTAAAAGTTTTGGAAAGCCCAGACCACATTACAATGACTTTCCTAACTTTAACTTTCAGATCAATTCACAATATTTTAGCTGAAAATTTAATGCTTCAGTACCTTTAAATGAATGTTTCCTTTCCTTCCTTGTGTGACATTATGAGAGACCAGAGGAAATATGGTCATTCACTTTTATAGTTCATCCTAAGCAATTGTTGCTCTATGAAGGCAACACATTCATTACTCAACAGATATAAATGCAAATAAAAACTGCTTTGAATTTTCAGTAATCAGTTAGGGAGGAGATTAGTCTTATTTTCAAATGATGATATATGTTTGATGAGAAATCTGGGAATCAAACTCTGAACAAAAGCAAAAGACATGAAGCTGCTAGCTGAAGCTGGTAAGAGATCAATATCATACTAAAAAGAGTGCTTATAGACTGATATAGCACTAGAGATAAAGAATGAATTACTCCAAGAACAGCATAAAAGCTGAATTTCAGATTGCTAATCCAAAAGGGCAGACATTTCTTGATGGAGTCATTATAATCTGATGAACAGAGGTTTAAAGCTACAGTGTGTAAATATTTCAGGGATTTACTGAAGGCAAGGTAGCATATTATACATAAGTATGTTATTTATGATCATATAAGAACTAAAAGTCTCAATCTGTTATTGTGTTGTGTTAGAAATTGGTATTTATAATCATATAGGAGTGGGTGTTGCCTTTATGGAGGCAGACATCTTTGCACTACGGCAGCCCAGAGCTGACAAACTAGTCACTGTAAAGATCTCCATTATGCTCCAATGTGACAAGTTAGGCCTATATGAATCTATATCCGACACAGACGAATAACTACAATTTAATAAATTATCTATGTAAACACAGGACACTGTGGAAGCCATTTTGTATCATAAAGACCTATGTATTGTTGGAGGGCAAGAAGTGGCAGGTGGAGCGTTTCATGTTGCTGCAGTTCTGCTGTTAGATGTTGCTGAAAGGTACACACTGTAGCTTTAAGCATTTTCCTAAATTGTAAATTTACAGGAAAAAGAAGGAAGTTGAGAACATGATGCTACCTGTGAAGTACTGGGTTGATGGCATCTTGCTGCATGAGTGCTTTCGTGCTCTTCCTTTTTGCAAATAAAAAGGCATTATGAGAAAAACATTATACGCTGAAGCAACATCTCCAGACATCAGCCATAAAATTCCAGTTTATGTGAAAATGGATCCTATAAAGAACTAAAATCCTTCAGGTAGTCCTGACTGACTTAAAGCAGGAAAGGTTTACTGACAAACACTTCAAAGGAAAATATGTCTTTCTGCACAGTGTACATAAGTATCTGATTTCAACTGCATGAAAGGTACTGAAGATTGGAACCAGCAAAGAAAGAAAAACTCCTGCAGAAAATAGAGCCAAGCCAAACCGAGAAACAGAGAATGTCAGCTTTAATTCCCTGCTGATGGATAAAGAGATTGCTACCCTCTATTTCAACCCCTTCCCTGATGAGCTGGTTTGGTCGCTTCTGCTTAGTAATGTCACAGCCACAATTACTGGCAATCCACTTAACCGCTGACAGCTTCCCTAAATGTGATAAATTACATTGGGGGAGCAGAAAAAAAACATTCTAAACTTTTGTTTGATGAATCTAGTCTCTGTTTGGTTTGATAACAAAGTAAGGTAATGACCAAAGTCCTCATACCTTCAAAGATTTTATTAGTCTGACATTTATTTTGAGATTTATTAGTGAAGAAGGGAAAACTAACTCTCAGATGGTCTTGGTATAGAGGTGCAAACAAAGATAAACCACCTAAGAATAAATTAATAAAGAAATATAGAACTGACATAAAAAAAAAGTCAATATTTTAACCAACTTAAAAGAAAAATGTATAGGCTATGTGTTTCTTTTAAATTTGTTTTTTTTTAACATGCAGAACTTAAATGGAGAACTGGAGCACCTGGAGGCAACCAAACTATAAACTGAAAAAGTTTTGAGCAAACATTGACTTTTTATGCCATCTATCTATCTATCTATCTATCTATCTATCTATCTATCTATCTATCTATCTATCTATCTATCTATCTATCTATCTANATCTATCTATCTATCTATCTATCTATCTATCTATCTATCTATCTATCTATCTATCTATCTATCTATCTATCTATCTATCTGATCTGAGTGTGACAGGTCATCTGATCAGTGATGCAGGTTTCCTTAGATGATCTGTGTTGAATGTATTGACCAGCTGCAGCTTTCAATTATGTTTCTGCACTGATGGTCTCCTAGAACAGATTTCTTTTTTTTTATTGATAGTTACATATCTTATAAAAACAGCGTTAGAGGCATCTGCAAAATACATCTATTTGAATAATTATAGCAAGTGTTAGCATTGGTGCTAGAGAGTCTGCAGCGCCCCCTTGTGGATTGACAAAGAAAGACTTAGAGGAACTTCCCATCTGCTGAAACAAAGATTATGGCATTTTTGGTATCAGTGCAGACCCTAACAGGTAAGTGTGTTATACAGGGGAATATAACCAGAACTAATGGTGAAATCCCAGGATTTAGAAAGGGTTCTGAAGTCATTTCTTAATTTTCTGTATATTTTTTAAAAAGCAAAAGCTTTTTTATTTTCATATAAAAAAAAATCATATTCTGTGTTGCAGTGCTTTACATTTGCTTTCCTTATAAATGTCAGCTGCTTCCATCACCTATTGGATCCACAGCTTTTCCATGCAAACCAAAATCCCTCATCCTTCATTCTTCAGCTTCTCTTTCTCCTCCTTGCTCCTTCATTGCACCTTCTCTGTATACGTCTTTTGTGATTTACTGAATTACTGATGCCTTCCCTCGTCATTCTCCTTCTACCTTCCTCTGGCCCTCCTTCTCCACCTTCACCCGGCTGCTCTCCGCTAACCTCTCCGATCTCATTCTAATGCATGGCTGTATATTTGGCCTTTGTAGAGACAGCCCCAGTCCTGGAGGATTCTCCTGGAATCAATTTACCCTGCCTGTGCCAAGACACTGATCAACAATTTACAGGCCATCAACTGCCGGGGCTGCTGGGAGCCTGTTTAACTGGTATATTATGTCTCTGACAAGAGAGAGCCTTTTAAAGCTGGTAAAGGCAAGCCTTCAACACAAAAAGGGAAAAACTTGAAAATAATTTTCATGTTTGCATTCCCTGTGTTTTTATATGATCCACACTAGTGTTGTTTAAGCTTAAGCACTGCTTTTGTTTGATGACATGATCCCTGTTGGGACCTTAGAAGATTGTAGTCAGAGTGCTGGAGACGGTGGAAACTATTCTGTTGTAGCAAATTGAGCCTGGATAATTGAAGTCAAACATCATAACCCAATCTGGTTGGTAAATTAATTTGGTTGCAAATCATTGATTGATTAATTGATGGATTTATTGATCTCACAGTGGAGAAATGTACTTGCCACATCTGCTCAAATAGTCAAAAAGAAGAAAAGGTGCATGGTGCTATATATAGTATATACAGTGCGTA
>NW_015151261.1:4111-5222 GCF_000732505.1 Cyprinodon variegatus | reverse complement strand
TATTATTATATTTTATTATTATGTTATTTGAAACCCTGACTAATATTTATTCAGAAAATATTAAGTAGATGAAATATTAGCACCATAACTAAATGCAAGGTTATTGGAAACCTTTAAAACTAGCACACATTTTAAAGTTCAACCTATTCTGCACAACATGGAAGAAGCTGCACACATTGATCCAGTTCAGCTCTCTGTCTCTCTCTACAGTCCTTGCATGTAAAGCAATGCAAACATGACTGCAAAGAAAACTCAACAGGTCAAATGATAGACAGATGCAGAGCGGCGGTGCTTTGGTTGCCATGCAACAGCCATATAAAGTGAGACAGGTAATGCTACAAGGTAATATGTCTGGTGATTTAATCAGCCAACCCAGGCAGCCATAAATCACCATTATCCTGACATACAAATTTGAGAGTAGAGAGCCTAGAAAAAAATAAATTAGCAATAAACTTCCAGTAAAGTTTTTTTCGTTTCTTCTTCTCAGTTGAATGTTTTTTTGTTTTTTTTTAAATGCTTAGATAACCCTTTGTAGATAGGTTTACAGCCCATGAGATAGGAGTTTAACACTAATATTTATTTTAATATTTTTTATAAGAATTTTTTTTAGTAATAGCTGACTTGGATCAACCAAAAAGGAATTTAGATTACAGTAAGTTTAAGTTTAAAAACAATTATTCAGAGGGACCATGCAATGTAATGGTGTTCACTCAAATATTCAGGAGTTTAGCAGAATCCAATTTTTTTTCCAAGTGTAAGTAAAGTAAAGTTACATAACACGCCTGGTCATATGTGGTCATTTACACAATTGATAAATGCTGGACTGATTGCTAAATAAATAAACATTTATTAAAGATATGAGTTTTTCAAGTAATATGCAGAGATTAGCACAAAATTTAATCGATTTATGGTTCCTGACACAAGGGGATCAAAAAAAGAGACACAGGAAGTCATAACTTATGAGAAAGTGTTTGTTTTATAGCATTTAAAAAGAATCAAAGTTATGATTGGAAAAGTATTCAGTTATATATATATATATATATATATATATATATATATATATATATATATATATATATATATATATATATATATATATATATATATATAT